>NC_061087.1:1344382-1353443 GCF_015104395.2 Macrobrachium nipponense
AATTTCATATATGCAGCCTGGAAGATCGTTAGGAGAATTTTTGATTACTAAACTCTTGACATTGATATTACTGAAAACAACATTTATGTTAAAAAGCTTTAAAACTCTAGATATATCTAAAAACCTTTCATCATAGGGTAATGTTAGAATGTTATGCTTACTAAATTCAAGTTTGTCATTAGTTGAATAAAATGTTTTCTAGCTCTTTTCCATGCTACATCTACAAAAGCCCTTGGGTATTTAAGTTTTAATACCATATCATAAATAGTTTTAATTTCAGCCGTCATAAACGAAACTGCGGGCTACAGACACGTAAAGCCCTTAGGAACATCCCAGAAAAAACAGAGCATTTAACATTTTGATGGTGGTTGGAGTAGTAATGAACAAAAGAGGCAATCTTAGTTGATTTTCGAAAGACTAAAAACGTGGACTTCATGATTAATTTATCAAACAAACCAGTGGATAGTGCTACGACAACGGCTTTGGGATACGGGTTAAGCTTTGGTGTAATTTAAATGGTAAACCTGGACTGTGTCGACATTTCAATCCTTTTGTTATTTGGAAAAATTTTATCAAAACCTATGCCCTGATGATATCAATATTTGTAAAGGTATTGTGTATGGTGCTATGAATAAACCTTCTCCCCCTAATGTACCCATGAGATTTCTCCAGGCTTTTAAGAAAATTAAAGAAGACGAAACAGTGATAGTCACAATAGCAGATAAATCTAATGCAGTGGTAATAATGAATAAAAGTGACTATGTAAGTAAAATAATGACATTGCTAAATGATACTGATACTTCTACGAAACTGAGGTCTGACCCTACACAGACAGTGAACTCCCATTTTAATAAACAAATTAAATCCATTTTGAAGGGTTTGGACTATTTAATTAAACAGTTTACACCGCAATGCGCCTCCCTACCTTATATGTATGGTTTAGTCAAGACACAAAATCAATAATCCTATCAGACAAATCATTAGTTCAGTGGGCTTCAGTTTCGTATAATTTATCTAAATGCTTGTAAAAAATTCTTACTCCTTTGGTAGGAAACATTTCTAACACGAATGTTTAAAAACAATGTTGATTTTATAAACAAATTGAATAGTTTACATTTGAATTTTGATTTTAATATGGTTAGTTTTGATGTTGTCTCTTTATTTACAAGTGCCTGTAGATGACTTACTTGAATATTTGGAGGATGAATTAGAACGTCATGGCATTCCCTTAAGTGTAGCAAACCTCATTAGTCTCATAAGGTTATGTATCAAAGATAGTAAATTTTGTTAATTTTTTGTACAAAAGTTTGGCATGGCTATGGATAATCCCTTATCTCCTGTCCTTAGCAATATTTACATGGAATTTTTTGAGACAAAACTCTTACCAAGAATTTTGCCCAAATAGGATTGTGTTCTATAAAACTGTTAACCCAGATTTAGTCGTTCATGACATTTATACGAACCAATTAAGACTTAATGAAATGGAACGTGTATCATGGACAAGAATGCGGTTGAGTGCTCATTCATTGGCAGTTGAGACAGGTCGGTGGAACAGAAGAGGTAGGGGCCGTTTGCCGATGGATGAGAGGTTGTGTTCATGCGGTGAGGTCCAGACAGAGACTCATGTCATTGAAAATTGTCCACTTTCGTTACAGATCAGGCAGACGTATAACGTTACCACAGCTTTAGACTTGCTAGTAACCAGAACCGATTATGATGTAGTATGTAAAATTGTACATAAGCTTCTTTCCTTGCATTGAATGTAACACGTTATTATAATGTGTAAAATATAATTACAGGAACTTGTTGAAGGCGTATGGTTAAATTGGTTTTGTTTTAGTACAATATATGTGTAATAGAAATTCATTTAGTTTGTATAAGAGATTGTACAAAATCTACTGTACTTAATTTTGTAATTTGGACCAAATACTCTTTTGTAAAATTCATATTATTTTGTATTGTGGTCAATAAAAATATCTATCTATCTATCTATCTATCTATCTATGTGGATGATATTTTCTGTATTTGGCCAGTTCACGAAAATCTCCAGGAATTCCTTAATAATCTCAATAATTTAGTCCCTTCTAAAAATTTACTGTAGAGGAAGAAAGAAATTGTAATTTGAATTTTCTTGATGTAACTGTCCATAGAAAATATAGAAATTTCACCTTTTCAGTCTTTCGAAAATCAACTAAAATTGCCTATTTGGTTCATTACTACTCCAATCACCATCAAAATGTTAAATTCTCTGTTTTTTTTTTTTCTGGGATGTTCCTAAGGGCTTTTACGTGTCTGTAGCCCGCAGTTTATTGACGCTGAAATTAAAACTATTTATGATATTGCATTGAAACTTAAATACCCAAGGACTTTTTTGTATAGTGGTATGGAAAGAGCTAGAAAAACATTTTATTCAACTAATGACAACTTGAATTTAGTAAGCATAACATTCTAAAATTACCCTATGATGAAAGGTTTTTAGATATATCTAGAGTTTTTTTAAAGCTTTTTAACATAAATGTTTGTTTTTCAGTAATATTAATGTCAAGAGTTTAGTAATCAAAAATTCTCCTAACGATCTTCCAGGCTGCATATATGAAATTCCTTGCAAAAGTGTGATAAAGTCTATTACGGACAGACCGTAAATCTCTCTCACACAAGTCTCAACAGCACCAATATTCTGTGAGAACTGGGCAAATATCGAATGCATTATTCGTACATATGAGAGATTTAGATCATCCTATTAACTGGAGTCAAGCAAGAGCCTTAATCCCATGTAATGACACAGTTAAAAGGAATATCATTGAATCTTGTTTCATCAAGTCCAAATAATAGAAATGTTCTAAAATTAAGTCTTGGTTTATTTAAACTTGATGCTTTCATAATGAAAAAAGTTTGTAGATAAATATAAGCAACAAAAAACAATATATTCATTTGTTTTTACATGTTTGGACTGTAAAGATACTTTGTAATTTCGGTTAGGGTCAAATCTGGTTTAGGTTTGTGACCGTGTGATATCCGATAATCCTGGATTATCTCTTTAATTTTTTACCCTTTTGACAATTAACCATCTGGTATTCTTGATGCTTGTTGTTTAACCTGAGACACCTTCTCTCCAATTGTATTTCATTAGCTCCTTGACATGTCTTAGTAAAGACGGAAAGCGCTTGGATTTCTGACTATCAATTTATTTTCCTGTGGTATTCGCTTATTAATGAGTCACATGCATCCTACTGTTATTTTTTAAGCATATATATATATATATATATATATATATATATATATATATATACATATGTACATATATATGTACATATATATATATATATATATATATATATATATAGTATATATACTATATATATATATATATATATATATATATATATATATATGATATATCTATATATATATATATGGTTGTGTGTGTGTGTGTGTGTGTGTGTGTGTGTGTATATAGTATTATATATATATATATATATATATATATATATATATATATATATATATATAAAATATATATATATACTATATATATATATATCTATATATATCTATATATGATATATATATATCATATATATATATGTGTATATATATAATGTGTGTGTATATATATATATGTATATATATAATATATATAATATATATATATATATATATATATGTATATATATATATATATATATATATATATATATATATATATATATAATATATCTATATATATATATATAAATGTTCTGTTATAACAGAATTCGATCTAATAAAAGGAGCCCATAAAAACATATAGAGAGAAATGCTATATTTCAGAGACTGCTGTCTCCCTCTTCAGGTAGATGAATGAGAAAAGTTACAGAAAAGGTGGTATTAATACCAAAAGGTCCATCCACAGGTAAGCCAATTTGTGTCACTCCCGCTGATAATCTTCCTTTAATCTTAAGCGTTGGTTGAATGAAAATCTTGTTGATGATATCTGAGTCCCATGCTCCCTTTGAGATATTCATTACCTGCCTCTTTAATCAAGGCTGATTCCATCATTTGACTCTTGTACCAACAGTCGCTGCTATAAATTACACGTGACAAATTCCAGTTTATTCTATGTTTATGTTCATTTATATGGTTAAAAATAGCTGAGGTCTGTTGTCCATACCTAACTGACCGTTTATGATGTATTAATCTCTCGGGAAGTGATTTTCCTGTAAATCCGATCTAAGATTGGCCACAGTCCAGGCATGCGATTTTGTAAATGCCTGTGTCCTTGGGGGATGTCTTTTGTTGTACGTTAATCAGGGATTTGGCCAAGGTGTTTGAGTAAGTAAATACAAAAGGGTTAGAGTTCCCGAGGGTCGGGGTCACCGTCTTAATCCTGTCCAGGTGTAGAATTTTTTTTTTTTTAATTGGGTGTGTCTCTGGTCCTGTCTAGAGGGGGTCGGTAGAAAATTACGATTGCTTTGTGAATTGCTTTCTCAATTATATGGTCAGGATACCTTAAAGACGAAAACTGCTTACAAATTAGTTCAAATTCTTTTTCCAGGAAATCTGGGGAAGAAATTCGTGAGGCTCCTAAGAATAGGTTGCTGGCTACGCCTATCTTGATAGGAATGTCATGATAGCTGAAGTAGTGAATGTATGAGAGTGAGAACGTTGGTTTTATGTTTATGGTAAATTTTTATTCTGTCATGTCTCTGATTATTAAAACATCAAGAAAGGGAATTTTGCTGTCTGTTTCTCATTCAACTTTAAATTTGATGCTGGGCACTAATGCGTTTAATTTTGAAAAGAATTCATTAAAATTGCCCCATCTATTATCCCAAAATGTTAGAATATCATCTATATATCTCATCCACAGCATGTTTTTGGGTTTTATTGCATTTATTAATGCAGTTTCAAAGTATTCCATGTACAGATTGGCTAAAACAGGACTTAAAGGACTACCCATACTACACCCGAATTTTTGCCTATAGAATGATTCCCCGAATTAAAATACGTTATTAGATACACGTAATTCAACTAACTTTATTATTTTGTCTAGCGCCAGTGGGAAATGATCTGAAAAGGGGGATAATTTTTTCCTCAAAAACTGAAGAACGTCATGTACTGGTATTTTGTTAACAGGGAATCTACGTCAAGGCTTAAAAGTTTTATGTTGTGAAGTGGTATATGTGCTTCTCTGAATTTGTGACAAAAAACTTCCGAATGTTTAATGTGAATGGGAGAAAACGTGCCTAAAAAAGGGCAAAGGAGGCCAGCTAACCATTTAGAAATTTTGTAATTGAAAGCTCCGGCACATGTAACGATGGGTCTGAATGGAATGTTGTCCTTGTGAGTTTTGGGAAGGCCATAAAAGTAGGGCAGTTGAGGATTAATATATATTATATATATATATATATATATATAGATATATATATATATATATTAATATAATATATAATATATATTATATATATATATACCTATATATATTATATACATATACATATACATATACATATACAGATTACATTATACATATACATATACATATACATATACATATACATATACATATACATATACATATATATATACATATACATATACATATTATATATATATATATATATATATATACATACATTATACATGTGTATATATACATATGCACACAGAAACACTAGGTGTTTGTAAACAGTTTGCAAATTTTGTTTGCAAACACAGTTTCCTAGTGTGGACGGCCTTAAGTTAAAATCAGAGTGGTTTCAGGAAAATGCGAAGCACACAAGATCAACTAATAAGATTAGAACGTGAAATTAGAGTATCCCTAGTAAATCGTAGTTACAGTGATTATCCTCTTTGACTTGCAGAGTGCGTATGACACCACACAGCATTGTTATACAAGTGAGCAAAGATGGCTACTGAAAGGTTAATGGCATAGAATGAAAGTTTCTTAAAGAAAATAGAGAATATGTGAATAATGTAAAACAATAAGCACTCTGTAGCCAGAAGGAATCTAGCTGGAGTTCCACAAGGGTCAGTATTGAGTCCTACCCTCTTTAATATCATGATGAGTGACATACCATATGTTGATCCATTAACAAGCATAAAATCTGAAGATGATAGATGTTATTATGTAACAGAAGACTCCTTTCAAATAGTTTGTAGGTTAATACCAGAAGCTGCAGAGAGGCTTTATGAGTGGACCGAGAAGTGGGGACTAAAGATTAATACCAACAAGACAAAGGTTATGTAGCCTACTATACAAATAATAAAATAACAGTACCACCACAGATTCAAATAACAAACAATGTAATAGAATGGGCAAGTAAGTACAAATATTTGGGTTTGATATGGTACAGTCCTACACTAACTTTGATAATATTAATTATGTTAAATCAACATGTTACCAGAAGCTGAATATATTAAAGACTATTTCCTCAAACTCTTGAGGGGCTGACAGGAAAACCCTGATTAAGTTTTACAAAGCATATACTATATTAAGTAAAATAGAATATGGAATTGAGGTATACTCATCTGCAGCAAAAAGCAATCTAGAGAGGCTTGAGGTCATTCAAAATGTCGCAATAAGGATAGCACTAGGAGCAAAAAGTACTTCACCAATTATGTCATCACAGGTGGAAAGTAAAATTGAACCTATTAAAATTAAAATAGAATATAAAATATTAACATACTGAGTAAAACTGAAGTATCTTGATAAGGGTCACCCTGCAGGAGATGAAATCCTGAGGGATAATAGATTAAAGGGAATGAACTGGAACTCGAGTTACTTAAGGAAACCTTTCATGCACAGGGCTCATGACGTCATTTGGAAGTGGGAAATAAAATTGGGTATATACAAAGAATAAAGGGTTTTTTATATCTTAGCGCCATATGGCAAAACATTAAAAAATATGTTAAAGCAGCACCAATGCATTTAATTGATAAAGGACCAAATTCTAGGCTCATTCAAGAGTTTGGTAAGTTAAAGAAGAAGGAAATGTAAATGAATTATTCAGACATACACAGATGGCTCAAAGAAGGAAATAAACAGACCCACAGATGACTGGGCATATGCAGCTGCATTTGTAATTCCAAGTCTTGATTTTTATTGTAGTTTGAGATTGAATTCACTTACATCTATCCTAGGAGCTGAATTATTTGCTATACGTGAAGCTCTCAGATGGGCAAAGAACAACTATAGATGCAGAAAGGTTGTAATATTTACATACTCCATGACCTCTTTGGAATTTATTAAAAATAATTGTTTGCAGAGATTTGAAGAAATTGTACATAATATCCAGTCAATTCTAGCACAATTAAATGACACCCAAAGTTATATAATTCTGCAATGGGTATCAAATCACAAGGGAATCCTAGGGAATGTGCTGGTTGACAAAACAGCTAAACAAGGTCTGGAAAATATTTGCATTATGAATAATAACTTAGCTATAACAGAGGAGAAAACTGCTTTAAACAGAAAAATTAAAGAAATATGGTAAAAATAATGGAACATCGTGAAACAGGGTAAACAGCTTGGAACCTTTAAACCCATTATAGGAGAGTGTGAAACATCATTGTAAAAATAGAAGAGTAGAGACCATCTTGGCAAACCTAAGAATCGGACATGTCAGAGTAAATAAACTCTTATTTGCATAAATGTAAAATGATTGATTCGCCTTTATGTAGTCACTGTCATATAATGGAAGATATGCAACATGTCATTCTAAATTGTAGAAAATTTACAGAAGAAAGGTATTTGCTGATAGCAAAATTGACAGCAATGAAAGTAAACTTTAACTTAAATAACTTACAAGGAATACATAAAGACAAAGAAGTTCACAACGTTACAAAGTACTTCATAACATTCTTAGGAAAATATAACTACTAAACACGCTATATTAAAATATCAAAACGCCAGGATAGGCTAACTATTGTTAAACTTATTTATTAATATATAATACGTACATCGGAGAAAAGGCCGCGGAACGCTCTATAGAATGGTTAAAAGAACAACGCGGCTTGATGATTAGATACTATAAAAAATAGGGGAAAGCGTTGTCCTTACAAATCCATCGTTCATCCCATACCTTAACTGCTAACACATACGACACTAACAAACTAAACTAATATTCCTCAACAAATAAATAGTTAACATGACTAATCTTTGTATTTCTGATGTGATTTGCAGGGAAGTACTACACTGGCTCCAGAAAAAGAAGTCAGATCTCCTACTAAAATGAAGAAGAAGAAGAAGAGTTTTGTTTACTTTGACAGAAAACTTTCCATTGATCATTGTGCAGGACTAGGTTTGTATACCTACTAAATGCTCAGCTGACGAATACGAAAAATCTGGATTTGTTGGTCAACAGAAAATTATAAGCAAAACTTTAGTAACCAAGTGTGTCAGGTTTGGCAAATCTACGATAGTCTACCCAAGAAAAATAATAAAGGTAGGTATGTCATAGGGTAGTAAGTTAGGGCAATAGGCTAGTACCTACCTAGGTAGGTAGGTACAGCCAGGGCAAATTTTCTTCCTCTGATAAGGAGACCATTACTTAGCCAGTTTTGCAGGAGTCACTAACTAATTTAGATTGGTAAGTAGGCTAATCCGTAAAATGTTTAACCAAATGTTAAGGTAAACAACTGACTGGACTAGACGAGCCACTGACTACCGCGTTTGAGGCCACCCTCCGAAAAAGTATACTTTAACACCTCCTGACACCAGAGATGGTCATCAGTCATGAGTTGGTGGTGAGAGCAGGAGCTCGACACCTCTACTCTCCTTTTGAAGTACTAGGGTAAAAAACCGTAGGGTACAGAGTGGACCATGTACGATCAGTGTGGACAATCCCAAAAAAAGTACATTATAACATGTCCTGACATCGGAGATGGGCATCAGTCGTGACTTGTTGTTGGTGAGAAACGGAGCTAAAGACCTCTACTCTCTTTTGAAGTTAAGTATTTTCTCCAAAGTTAGAAATTAAGGCCAAATTTTAAGATTTAAACAGAGGGTAGTGAAAACGGTGTCAAACGTAGTGCAAATCTCACCAAAACGCCTTCAACATTTTTACTTAAAACTCAAAAT
>NC_061087.1:1353943-1448943 GCF_015104395.2 Macrobrachium nipponense
TTATTTTGGCATATCGGTACAGGAATCCAGGCTTTACAGTTGGCTAATAACAATGACAGCCTTGTTGAGGTAACTATGTATGTAAATACCAGTATTAAAAACATTTCACATGTAATACGACAATAATAATACATTAGAACATCCATTACCTTAAATAAAATGAAACAAATCAAAGTAACTTGAAGAAACCCCAATCGCACAGTAAGTGTAAACATTGCGTAGCTATTTGTAGTACAGTAATTGAGAAGGATTCGTTCACTCTGACAGTTTTGTATTTACCGGGGTATTGTTCAAAAATATTTATGGTATGAAATCTTTATTTATCACTTTAAATAAAATAAAAAAAATTGTATTTAATAGTAAATATGTATTTAAAATCCTTCAAAATTACTTGAGTCATCATCACTTGAATTAAACAATTCATCAGACAAATAATTATCATTCACGGTTTCATCATAAGGATCCCAGTTTGAATCTGGTGAATCATCTGCAGGTTCGTTTTCCCTCAAATGAGCCTGTTTATGCCATAGAAGAACCAATGGTCAAGGAATATTCCAACATAATAATAAAATACCGGCACGTCGTTTTAACAACCTAATCAAAACATTAACTTGAGTGACAGTTTGTACATGCATATATACGTAGGCTGTTATGCAGCGTTAGTTAGCGCTTTGCTTGTTTACATTACACTCGAGTAACGTATCTTTCGTTTCGTCATTTCTAATCATATTTGCCGGTATTCATCTTTTATATATTACACAGATTTGTTAATATTCCGAGTATATTACCTGTATTTCTTATGGTAAGTAGAGCAACATATGTACCGTAATAACATTCAGGTTATTTTATATACGTTTTACCCTGCTGCTTATTTTGAGCGTACAGTTGGCCTCACATTTTATAGGTCGACTAATATACCCGATATTAGTTAAAATCATAAAAATTTACTCAGAATTGGGGGGTCGACTTATCTTCCGGTCGACTTATACGCCGAAATATACGGTAGTCATAAATGGTCATTTACACCTCTTCCTTAATAACCCACAACAACAGAAATACCTTTATACATAAACTGTCCAATTAAACCCAAACAGTAATTAACAGTTTCAAACAATAATTATACACTCCCCCCTGAATTACATTCACATATATTACAAACTCTAGCTCTTCTAACTCTTGTTGAATGTCTTGGAATCGCGTTGCACTCAGCAACAGTGCCTGAATCTTCCTCTTTCCCCTCATCTTCATGAACAGGAAGCTGTATAAGAAGCTCCTCATCCTCAGCATCAGTAGTTTCCTCACTCAATATCAATCCTTGTGAAGAACACGAACAAAGATCTATAACATGGCGTGGAACTCCATTGACTTCAACAGCTTGTTCTGACAAAACTCTCGTAACCTTGCCTCTTTCAAATTGCATATTGCATCGCATGTTGGATGGTTTTACCCACACCTCATCACCTGCTTTGTAGGGGCCACTCACTGCCACTTTGTTCATTGAGCATGGATCCACTCCTCGGACCCTCACAGGGTAAGAATACAGCATACTGACAGGGGCAGTCGTTGAGTCGCAGTCATCACAAGGCATCAAATTATACAGATATACAGCCTTTCCTTGCAGCAATGACTTATAACAGTTCGATGGCATCTCTCAGCTATACCATTTCCTGATGGAACATAAGCACATCTAAAATTAAGATGAACGCACCACTTTTTTGCAGTCAGCAAATAGTTTGCTGCGAAAAGCAGTGTCCTTGTCAGTTAACAGTTCCTCCGGCGCTCCTCGTTCATAAAACACTGTCTCAAGTTGCCCGATGATGCTCTCACTGGTCTGAAAATGGAGCCGACGCCAGATGGCAAATCGAGATGGTCCACAATCAATGAGTTTAAGATACGGCCATCCATCATAGTGAGTAATATCCATGCCAGCTCTCTGCCACACTCTATCCACTTCCAGACCACCCTTCTGCCACTTCACTGGGGCCGGGTCTATTGACTGGCATGCCTCACAGCATTTGACAACAGCCTGTACTTGCCGCCTGGTAACTCCTGGATGGACTTCTTCACAAAATAGAGAGTTCTTCTCACACCCGGGTGACTAGCAGCATGATGGATCTCCTTAATTCCATCACTAATGGCAGGGACATCAGAAGCACGCACAAGTTTTGCATCTTGGTGAAATGAACCAAGGTCCCCCAGCCAGCGCTGAGGTACACGTGTCAAACTGTCAGCTTTATTATTGGCAGAAGACAAGTGTAATAGACAGCTGGAGGTCACACTCTTCTATCAATGACAAGACTATTCCTAGTCTTCTTATGATGAGCATTTCACTTGCAGCCTTAGTCTTCAATCTGCTTTTTCCTAAAAGTCCATCTGAAATCCATCTATGCACAGTAGATGAGTCAGTCATTAATTCCACCTTCTGTTTCTTCCAAGCCAGTGCAAGATTCAATCCTTTAATGACTGCATCTAGCTCAGCCATATTGATGTGGCAAGAGTCGTCTTTACGCAGCCAGCTGGCATCTTCCACAATAGAACCATTTACTTCCACTGCAACACCAAGTGCAAGAGAACTAGCATCCACCCAGATCTTGAATTTGTCAACGGTGACATTCCACTGTCCTCTCACAGGGTCATCCTTCTTAACCTTTTCTAGAAGTTCCTGCAAACACATTTTGATTTAGTCATCATTAATGACGTCGTCCCATCCTTCAGTGACTTTATTGACTCTTCTCTTGATGAATGCTACCGCCACTCGCAGCCATCCACAAACAGGGTAATGGCCTAACAGTCGACCACAGTATGAGAACACTGCTCGCCGAGTCAATTGTCTTGGTGCATCGCCCAGGTCATTGTCCCTTTTCCAAAAAAGACACTCCTGCTCCCCCCAAACTCTCAGGCCCAATGCTCGAGCCCCTTCAGCAAGCCTTTGGTGTGGCTTACTTACTAGCCCAAAATTTCTAAGATGCTCCTCTACACGGCTGGCCTTAACAATATCATCATTCACCAAGATGTCATCAATATAAGCTGATGTTCCTTTTCTTACAATTGGGTCCTGAAGGAGAACACAGTTTAAAACAGATTTCATTACCATTGGAGCAATATTCAAGCCAAACCCCAGTCGAGTCAGGCAATACCTCTGGCCTTTGAAATATACAGTCTGGTATGGCCACAGAGACTCATGGATTCTTATTTGCAGGTAAGCTTTAGCCAAGTCTACTACAGATACATTCACTCCTTGCCTGCGCCACTCACGTAGTTTGTCTGAGCACACATCCGAGTCTGCTGTAAATGCATCAATGTACGTATTCAGTTCTCTGAAGTCCAGTACAGGCCGCACCTTCTTTTTATTTTGCTGTACAACAGCCATGAGGGGAATAAGCCCCTTAGCTGGTCCATATTTATTCTCATCATAAGGAAGCAGCCAGCCATCATTCACCCATCTTTGTAGCTCTTGATTCATACAGGTCCTTTGCCTCCTGAGGTACAAAATATGCCTTTACTCCATTCTCCAGGATGCCAGGCTCCTTGCCCTCAGACCATTTCCATGTAGCTGTCCAACATTTAATCACAGGATCATAAATTGCACTAAAATCACGCTCATCCACCCCCACCATCACATCAGCAGCTGCAGAAAAAAAGTGTCTTCCATTCCAAATTGTACACCACCCTGGGTATCGACAGTGACTCCTCCTAGAGCCCTCACACCATCCATGCCGAGAAGAAATTTAAAACCGAGTGGCATTAGAGTAGTTACACATACAGAAATGCTGGCACTAGCTCCATTACTGAGCTGCAAGTGCACGACGCCCATTCCTTCACACACCCATTCTTGCCCACTCACAGTTATCATGCTAACTGCGCACTTGTTCCATGCCTTACAGCATGAAACATGAGCGATGCTTTGAGAACACCCAGTGTCTACTAACACGCAACACTGAAGACCCTCTACACTCAAAATAGTACTTGGCAGCACCTTACTCAGTGGGTTTGGGGAGAGGAGGCTGGCGCTGATGCCTCCTCTCCTTGCTCGTTTCCCGGACAAGGTGACGCAATGTGCCCCATTCCACCACACCGATAGCACTTTACCCTTCTCCGAAATCGACCATTTACTCGGTTGCGAGCAAGACAGTCCTGGCAAAGTGATTTGGTCCAAGGCATACATGACATTTCTGAACTGTTTTTTTCTACTGGTACAGAACCCAAGCTTCCTGTGGCGCCAAAACATGTTTCCACCGAAACAGAAGGAAGATCATCTTTCAGAACCGCCCGTGCCCAAGCCAAAATCTGTTCCAGATCGAGGGCCTCCATGCGAGACCCGGCTCTCAACAGCTGACGAACTCTCTCTGGAAGTCCAGCTACAAAAGCACATGCAAGAGCTTTTTCAGCAATTCCTCCAAACAGGGATCCGAGTCGACGTAGCTCAGCTACGTAGACATCCGGTGCCTCTCCACTGTGCAACTTCCTACTGACAAACTGTTCATAAGCTACATAGGGATCAACAGCAAACGCAGCCAACAATGCTTCTTTCACCTTGTCAACCTTCTTCCTATCTGCTGTGGGTAACTGTAAGTACACTGCAAAGGCACCACCTGTAAGCCGCAGAGGAATCACACTGGCCACGGCATCAACTTTCCGAAGCTTGCAAACCAGCTCCAACTTCTCCAGCCACTCCATAACAGATTGTGCGTTTCTGCCATCATACTCAGGGATCAGTTTCAAGTCGAAGTTACTCTCCATACTATCTAGATAGCTTGTGGCAGTAAAGAAACACAGACTTGGTTTTTTCTTCTTTACTTAAAAAATAATTTATATATAATGGATACAGACACACAACGATCCTTTGGTGGAGAGGTAATAATCTCCTACAAGGCTTGACTTCAACTAACCACACATACTCCCCACTCTCCAAGAGAACATCTAAAATAATAATTGACAATCAACAACAAGTAATATACAAACTCAATTAGTCATAAATGGTCATTTACACCTCTTCCTTAATAACCCACAACAACAGAAATACCTTTATACATAAACTGTCCAATTAAACCCAAACAGTAATTAACAGTTTCAAACAATAATTATACAATAACATAAAATCCAAGTAAGTCAAAACTACTGAAGTTAAATTTCTATAAAATCAACAGTTACTTTATTCACAGAGAACCTAGAATTGCATTCCTATCAAGAAATGATGATGCAATAGAATTTCCCGTGACTAAGAGAAATGTGAATTAAAATATTCTTTGAAAAGATCATATTATTCATTAATCATTAAACAAAACAGTATCACACAACTAACAACATTGACAAATAACTAATAATCAACTTATGATTTATTATAAACATTAAAGTACAGGGTTGATATGGTTAATTTAATTCTATCATACATTAGATTGTTAGTTTTAACGTTAGGCAAGAACGCAAGAACATAGTGTTAGTTACTCTGATGGGGTGGGACAGCATTTTTGGGTGGTCATTTGATCCACAGGTTAATAGGATAATGGCCTTGTGCCATCAGGTCGCATGTGATAACTATTACCTATGGATATTAGTCAATTTGCTATACAATTCATGATATTTCTCCTCATCACAAAAAAAAAAATAGAGACGAAGGAATATTTAATTATGGCAAATAAAATCCAAATGGATAATTTATAAGTAGCCATGCTTTAAACAATGTTGCTCTGGGCATTTTCAAAGAGGTTAACCAACTGATATGGCCAGAATCTCTGGCTAATGGGACTCTTTGTAAGCAGAGCAGAAGATGAAAGAAGAGGCCTGAAAGGCATAAAATGAGAGGGAAAGAAAAACTATCAAAGGGGAAGAAATAGAAGACTATAAGTGGGAACAGTTACAAATTGATGAGAAGGAAGTAATAGGTGAAGAATCTGGTATTCCCCTCTGGATAGAGAGAGACCAGAATTCTCCTCAAGAGTGTGGCACTGTGCCGTGGGCACTAATGGGATGAGAGAGACTATAGACTTCATTAGTTTTTTGGAACCTTGATGCCGTTTCCTCTTCCTTGGACATCTCCAAGGTCAGTTTGATGATTCCATAGGGGGACTTGGGAGACCCCAGTCCTATGAAAATGCCCAAGTGCCAGGAGCTCCAACTGCTGCGACAGTAGAACCAGTGGCACTTCCCCATTCATAACACCATTTGTCTCAGCTCCTTGAGTTCTTTGGCCAAACTTGATTCAGCCAAGTTCTTACTCAGGGATGGCCAGCTGCAGGTGGGGAGGAAGAGGATGAGGTTATGGTCAGCGTTATTGACTCACAAGTAGGGGTGACTGATTGGGCATGGGTTGCTAGGCCGTGCTTTTGGGTGAGTTTCCGCTGCGGTCATGAGGGTCTGGGGGAGTTCTTACTAGAATTGGCATGCCTCTCTTGCCATCACTGGTAGCGGGGCCAAACTGAGAGGTGAAAGGTGGCCAAGACTGGGATCTCCAAGAAGGAGACTAGTCTGGCCCTGGCACTGGCAACTAAGGATGTTCCAGGCATAGGGAGAGGATTCAAACTTGGCTCAACGTCCACGGTCGGCGAAGTGTAGCACTGCTCACGCCCTTCAGGCAGCACTGGCAGTGATAGCTGGTGGAGCCATGTATGGGTGTTGGCCCTTGGATATTGTCTAAATGCAGGAGGAGACTTAAAATGTTGTCCCAGTAGGACATCATACTTTCCAGGAATATAAGTTGCTACTGTCAGAGTACATATTTAAGAGCGGACGTTAGGAAGAATCAGTTTAACTTGGTTGAGGCTCTCAACCGTGACGATCTGATGCTGATCAATCCTAGCTCCATAGGGAATTTTATCTTCCGTATTATAGATATTTGCACACCAGAGTCGTCAAATGCTCTTACCTGGTGGGCACGGTAGCTACCTTGTGGAGGTACCACAGATATTGGGCCCTGAGCTGGCAGGCCTAAAGATAAAGGATGTCACAGCCATTGCAATGGTGGGAGTAGCAGTTATACTGGGGCGTCTAGCCCATGAAGATGTGTACCCATGCACCCCGGAAGTAGTGCAATAACTTTGGCACTGGGTTGGGGGAAAGGCCTATTGTTCAGAGTCCAATGGCCGTTGGCAGTCTGATTTTGAGGGGCCCCATTTTTGGGCTCTGCTGGAGCCTGCAGCCAGGGGTTTGCCTTGAAGTGGCACCTTTAATAGGAAGTCATAATATTTTATGATGAATGGGTTTTTGATAATTTTTTTTTTTATTTTTTTTTTTATTATTATAAAATAATTTTTAGATCTTATGAAGGGAGGATAATGAAGTAGGTTTACTTATGTAGGCTCGATATACTAGAGGTTCAATAGTCTCTTGTATGAATTGTCTTTTTAGGGTTAAAGCAAAGTATAGTTGTTACCAAATGTAGTCTTCATTGGGATGCCTGATGTTTTTTTTTTTACTTTGGTATGTGAGTACAGTAGGACCTCAGACTTTGAACTTATCCGTTCCTGAATGCTGTTCGAAGTACGATTTGTTCAAAATATGAAACAAATATCCCCATAAGAAATAAATGGAATTGGGATAATTCGTTCCAGCCAACCCAAAAAGTCCCCCTTTTCACATTTTTTCTATTATTAATGTGTTCAAAAGTTAAATTAAAAGTGTAAAGCAATGAAACGGTACATTATTTGAAATAAAATTTTCTAAATATTATGTTTACTGTCTACAATTTACAAACTGTTGGGTGAAAATGGCACCCGGCCAGCTGGGGGATGGAGGCAGGAGAGACAGGAACCCTTTGAGGAAACCAAATTGGTTGCAGTATGCAAAGGTTGATGACAAATTCAATTTTATTCACATGTTAGGTTCAAAGATAATCAAAGGAATAAATTGTGTGTGTGTCTGGAGAGAGAGAGAGAGAGAGAGAGAGAGAGAGAGAGAGAGAGAGAGAGAGAGAGAGAGAGAGAGAGAGAGAGAGAGAGTGTGTAATCAGCGTGTTTACACTTGGATCTTAAGTGCACAAAAGAGATTAATTATGCCATAATACATCAACTTACTGTTGGCAAATGGCAGAATTTTAAAACAAACATGAGGATTTTGCAAGCAAATAATTAATAAGTCAAGAATGCAAGAAAAGGAAAGAGATAAAATAACTTTTCACAAGGAAGCCGTTTAAACAAACAATCGAAGGCATGCAGAAGCTGAAAGTGGCACCAGTTTGTTTATTACAGAGCAGAGTTACTTTTACTGGACATATACGTAGTAAAAAAATCGTAAAAAGCAAGTCACTAGATAGGTATTTTACCGTAACAAAAATTAAAGTGATTTAGGAAGATTGAGTCTAAGTTAAAGAAATGGGTGAACAATCATCCCAGCTCAGCTGATAAGTCAGTGGGAAGCAGAGCCGTTCTTCTCTCTCCTCTCCATTCCTCTCTCTATCATCTCTCTCAGTGCACAGAACAATGACTTGAGCAAGTTTTTTTTTTTTTTTTTTTTTTTTTTTTTTTTTTTACTGCATTTGATTTTCATGTTTTATCATTATGTTAGATTTATTGTGAAATATCGTTTAATTTTTTTATATGAATTGATACTGCTTTTTATGTACAGTGGTCCCCCCGTATTTGCAGGGGATGTGTACCAGACCCCCTCGCGAATAGTTAGAACCCACGAATAGTAGTTGGAACCCCTATAAAAATGCTTAAAACCTCCTATTTTGTTAGTTAACCCTCTTACGCCGGAGCGGTAAATAAAAAATTGTCTCCCGTGTGCCGGAGGGGTTTCGGAGTGAGCGCGGAAGCGGAAAAATTTTTTTTTTCAAAAAATCACAGCGTGCTTAGTTTTCAAGTTAATATTAAGAGTTCATTTTTGGCTCCTTTTTTTGTCATTGCCTGAAGTTTAGTATGCAACCATCAGAAATGAAAAAAATTATCATTATCATAAATAAATAATGCGATATATGATAGCGCAAAAACGAAATTTCATATATAATTGTATTCAGATCGCGTTGTGCGCAAAACAGTTAAAGGTAACAAGTTACTTTTTTTTCGTTGTAATGTACACTAAATTGCGATCATTTTGGTATATAACATTGTAAAACGATAAAAGCAACACAGAGAAAATATTATCACAAAATAATGCATGAATTCGTAACGCGCGGACGTAAACAAATATTTTTTTCAAAAATTCACCATAAATCTAAATATTGTCCTAGAGACTTCCAATTTTTTTCAAAATGAAGACAAATGATTGAATATTACTATACTGTAAGAGTATTTGCTTACAATTGCAGTTTTCGACCATATCTGACGAGTTAAAGTTGACCGAATGTAGAATTTTTTTATATATATATTTTTTATATGCAATTATTTTGGAAATAAGAAAAGCTACAACCTTCAAATATTTTTTTTTTATTCTACATGAAATTGCGCACATTTCCATATATAAAACTCTATGAAATGCCTAATATGAAATGGAGCAAATATTCCGAGAATGGGACGTACGTATTTTGGAGATTTGTGGCGGAGAATCCGCGTGCGGAGGGAAGGAAAGATTTTTTTTTAAATTCACCATAAATCTAAATATTTTGCTAGAGACTTCGAATTTATTTCAAGATGGAGATAAATGACTGAATATTACTAGACTGTAAGAGTTTTAGCTTACAATTGCGTTTTTCGACCATTTCGGTGGAGTCAAAGTTGACCGAACGTGGTTTTTTTTCTATTTATCGTGATTTATATGCAAATATTTCAAAAATGAGAAAAGCTACAACCTTCAATTATTTTATTTTGTATTCTACATGAAATTGCACACATTTTCATATATAAAACTTTGTGTAAAGGCTAATTTAAAATGGTGCAAACATTACCACAGTCGCACCTATGATTTTTTCGGAAGAGTTACCGCGCGGACATAAAGAAAATTTTATTTTTTTCATAAATTCACCATAAATCAAAATATTGTGCTAGAGACTTCCAATTAGTTGCAAAATGAAGGTAAATGCTTGAATATTACTAGAACATAAGTGTTTTAGCTTACAATTGTGTTTTTCTACCATTTCGGTAGAGTCGAAGTTGACCGAAGGTTGAAATTTTGGCAATTATCGTTATTTATATGAATATATCTCAAAACTGATAAATGCTACAACCATGGGTTGTATTTAGTTGTATTGTGCATGAAATTGCGCACATTTCCATATATAAAACTTTATATAACGGCTAATTTTAAAATGGTGCAAACATTACCACAATCGCATGTATGATTTTTTTGGGAAGAGTTACCGCGTGGACGTAAGGAAAAAGTTTTTTCATAAATTCACCATAAATCGAAATATTGTGCAAGAGACTTCCAATTAGTTGCAAAATTAAGTTAAATGATTGAATATTACTATAATATAAGCGTTTTAGCTTACAGTTGCGTTTTTTGGCCATTTCGGTAGAGTCAAAGTTGACCGAAGGTTGAAATTTTGGCAATTATCGTTATTTATATGAAAATATCTCAAAACTGAGAAAAGCTACAATCATGAGTATTTTATTGTTGTATTCTACATAAAAATGCGCACATTTTCATACATAATACTTCATTTAACGGCTAATTTACGATGGTACAAAAATTATGTCAAAGTGACGAAATAATTTCCGAGATGTGTCACAGATACTTTTTAGTGCAGCAAGAAAGAAATTCGCGCTTGCGCGCCTGCGTAACGATTGTAAACAAAACAACACCTTGATCCGTGAACTCCCAGCATCCCCCAAGGCACGTGATTCAAAAGTTTTAGGCTGGTAGGCCTATAAGTATTTTTTCGCGAATTTTAAAAAAACTTGTAAGTCGACGTAAAATACGTCCAGTCGGCACACGGGAGACAAAAAATGTCGACGTAAAATACGTCCAGTCGGCGTAAGAGGGTTAAAAACTCAAGAAAACCCCACTAAAAATGTTTATACCTGGTTTTTTTAAGTTTTATCAGAAAAAGTACATTTTATGATGAAATTGATAAAAAAAACTGGAATTCATCAATATTTCTCATAGAAAATTACTGCGAATAGGTGAATTTTCCGCGAATAGGGGTGGGATGAATTGTTCCATATAGAAATCTGTGAATGCGTGAGTCCACAAATCTGGAGAATGCGAATTCTGTACATATTATAGTAAAGTTTTTATTTTCTCTTCTTTCCTCAACAATACCACGATGTACGATAACTTTAAGCATTCATTCATTATTCCTCAAAACTATAAACGCCCCCCCCTCCTACCTCAAGTTAGCTGTGTATCACCGCAGTGACAAATGATTTTGTTAATCGTTTATGCTAACTTTTGTGAAAAGCTTTGTGCTCTCATTTACTATTCTGTTAATATTGTTCAACTAGACCGTCTCATTTGGCGCACCAAATACTGGCTCAATTAAGACTTAGTTTTCTCTTTTTGTGTATTCCATTTGATTGTTTTCATATTTTATAATTACGTAAGATTTATTAGGACATTCCCTTTTTATGTGAATTATTATTGCTTTTACATAAATACAGTAATATTTTAACGTTCTCTTCTCCTTCTCTCCTCAACATATCAACGCTCCCTCGTTCTGTCTCAAGTCAGCTGGGTGTGACGTCACCGCGGTTACGTATGATTTTATACATCTTTTATGCTAAATGTTATATTGAAAGTTAAAGTTTATATTAGATGCTTTATACTTTCATTTATTTTAGCGACTATAGTTATTAAAGTATATATTGTAAATGAAAAAAAAAATTAATAGAGTTTTAACTTGTAATACCCAATAGGCTGTCGAATAAAAGAATAAACTGTAGGTTAATCAGTCAGTTCAAAGCACGTACGAGCATTAGTTAAAAAAATGATACACAATTGTCTCAAATTTCGTTTGAAAAACGGAAAGTTCAACATAAACATTTGTCAAACGAGGTACCACTGTGATGATGAAAATATAATCTTGGTATGAGGAATTGTGTTTTTGATATCAGAATGTTAATTCCGTAACAAAATCTATATTTTGGTATAAGTAACTTACCAAGTAACTACATAGCTATAAGTTTCTACTATCGCGGCAACTTAAATTTGAAATTTGTGGTAGCTATTCTTTTGTTTTTGACTAGGTAACTGGCCCTCCCCCTTTCAGTCAAGTGTAGGTACAACACAGCTAAAGCAGTCATTTGTTTTCTGCTGCACAACAATGGCATGCCACTTGTTTAATAGCTTTCTTTTGGAATTTTCACTGTATGGTTGTGGTTGGGTGAGGATTTGTTGACGTATTCTTGAATTTGGTAGCGTTCTTGCTAATTATATTAGCTCACTTTGACTTTTCTGATTTGTGTCATCTAGTGTCCGGTTTTGCAGCAAGGGCTGCTATACCAGACTGACTCACATACCATTTGTTGCCAATGTAGGGATTATAGAAGGTGGAAGGCTTGTCTAGTTATTTAGAGGAACTTGAGAGGAATAGGCAGAGAAGGGTGGCTGCTAGAGCCAAAAGTAAGAGGTCTAGTCAGGATTCACCTTTTATTCCCACTCCTTGTACACCTGTGACTGTTTTCTCACCGATCAACACCCCTGCTTTTCCCACTACTTTGCCTAGCTCCCTACCTTTCAATCCCAATAGCATTGCCAGTCTAGAAGCTAGGATGGATCATAAATTTAATTTGCTTGAGGATACTGTTGCCCAAATTGGGAATTCTGTTAAGCGTTTAATGGATAAGATTAGTTCAAGTGAACAAGATGCAAGTACTTTAGAGAAGGTGGCTATCCACCTCACTGAGGCTCTCGGGCAAAGGTCCCTGTCAAATTCCCCTAAGCCTGGGAGGAGTCAAACCACAGATCCTAAGGAGCTCGGTGGGGTTTGCCCACAGGTATTTGCCCCTCAACCGAGCCTGTAGTGCAAAGATCTCAGGACTCGCAGGACAGCCAGTGGAAAGGTGTCCAACCTTGGTGTACATGCTCTTATGTTCAGTGAGTCAGATTTGGTTGCGAGTGAAGGACGAAGCTGGTGGTATGAGAAAGTTTCTAGACCACTGAAAAGGTCAATTCCAGTGTTGGATCACTTTTCTCTGCTTCCATGCAAGCAATCTAAAGATCAGGATCATAGCCCTGAACCTTCCGGTAGCTTTTGGGACATTCCTAACTGCTTGCCTACAGTTTCAGTGTTGGATCACCAGTATGCATCACCCAAACATGCTTCCAATCCTCTTGTGTCAGGATCAAAAGATGTGGGGTATTTGGTGGGATCTGACGGACCCAAAAGTGTTGCTTGATTGCGGGGATCCATGTTAGTGGTGGAATCCAAGGGATTCTCAGTTCCGGTGGGATCCGAGGGATCCGTGGTGTCTGTGGATCCTAAAGGCCTATCCACACTAGGAAACATTGTTTGCAAACAATTTCCAAACTGTTTGCAAATAATGTTTCCTGTCCAGACCTCAGTTGTGTTATGATGTATGTTGGTGCAGTAACCTCTGTATTCTACTTGGCTATTTTAATGCACTCGAGGAGGGATAAGAGAAAGAAAAAGAGATCGTGTGGAAGATTTTTTAAAAAAAGGAGTGTGTATGCTGACTTGCTTCTAGCAGAATTGAAAATAGATATACAGTGGTCCTTCCGTATTTGCGGGGGATGCATTCCAGACCCCCTTGATTAGTTGGAATCCGCAAATAGTTAGAACCCCTATAAAAATGTTGAAAACAGCTTAGTTTGGTAGTTAAAACTCTAGAAAAAATACAAAAATTTTATACTTGGTTCTTTTAAGTTTTATCACAAAAAGTGCATTTTAAGATGAAATTGATGAAAAAAAAAACATGAATTTCTGGATATTTCTCATAGAAAAATATGGTGAATAGGCGAATTTTCCACGAATAATGCAGGGAAATGTTCCTGAGAGAAATCTGCGAATGTGTGAGTCTGTGAATCTGGAGAACATGAATATGGGTAGTCCACTGTACGTCTATATACACACACACACACACACACACACACACACATACACACACACACACACACACACACAGTCCCCGGTTATAGGTGGACGTTCCATTCCCGGCAGGGTGCTGATAAGTGAAAACTGCCATTAACCGAAACTCGGCGAATTATGGTGCTAAGTTTCGGTTGATGGCGCCCCTGTTAGGTATGTTATGGCGCCAGAACTCTATTATCAGCACCTTATGGCATTGATAACTGAAACTTGGACCATCATGGTGTGTATATATATATATATATATATATATATATATATATACGTATATATATATTTTCCTTTCTGGTTGGGAAACAAATATGCGGTAAAAAGTGTGGACAGGCCTTAAGGGATCAAAACATCCAGTTGGATCTTGCAGATCCAAGTGTCTAGTTGGAACCTGTGCAATCTGGTAGATCCAAGTCAATGTCTGTCAACCTCTCACTTTAGACTTCACTCCCATCCACCTGATGTTCAGGATCCTTCCCTGGATCTGATCTGACGTCACATGGATAGTATCTTGGATTTATTACAGAATTTGTCAAAGACTAGCGATTCTTTGGTATTACCTGTCTCTGATTTCAGCCAAATAGGAGGAACCCGATCAGGATCAGCTGACTTCTGCTTATGCATCTTTATTGAGATATGTTCTCTACTGTTTTCCAGATTTTTTCTCACCAGCTACTCCCTCATCCTCGAGATCAGCCTTTATGATGAGACAACCTGGTGAAGATTCTAGGTTGCCTAGTATGGTTCTGTCCCCTTCATGGAGGAAAGCCATGTCTGGCATTGAGACTTGGGTCTCAGAGAAGAGGGATGCAGGAAAGGTGGTTTGATGCGTGAAAGGAAGTTTTTTGCACTCCTCGCTTGTCAAAAAGGAGATAACTTTCTTATGTTAGTGGGGAAGCTCCTTTGGGAGTTTCTGCCTCCTCCCAGGGGGACTTCTCCAGTTTGATTAATTAGCAAGGAGGTCGGCCTTCTCGTCGTCCAAGATCTTATTCACCGCCTTCGAATCATCTAGTATGTGACATGTTTAAAGTTTTCAAAATTACAGTTTTCTCAGCTGGACCATTGGAGCACTAGCCAAGATCAAGGATTGCACCCCCCTTCAACCTAACTTCGTCGGACTGTTTAGGAGTTTTGTCATGTACCAATGAGGCGAACAGGGATGGCTTGCAAGAATTAGCAGCATATGTTACTGTCAGGATCCTTAAGAAGAGGGAACAATAGTGTTCTCGTTCACCTCAAAAGAGATTACACTTTCACAGAGATCAGCCCTTCTGTTCACTCCTTTAGATTGTGGTAGTCTTTTTCCTCGAGTCACCATTTAGCATGTAACAGCTGAACTCCGGAAAACTACCCAGGATCTTCTAGCCACTTTGAAGAGAACCAAGGAACAGCTCATGGTGCTTCAGCTTCAAGAAGGCTGAACCATGGGTTCCACAGGTCATCAAAGAAGGGGTACTCCATCCTCTTCAGGGAAAACCCCCCATTGGTTTGGCCTCCTATCAGCTTGGGAGCCTACTCCAAAGACATCAGAGAAGATTACTGCCCTGTCAAAAGAGATCGCATCCCTTCTCAGGAAGGGGCAGTGGAGCTAGTCAAAGATGTAAGTACAAAGGGGTTTTACAACCACCCATTTCTAGTCCCCAAGACATCAGGGGTTTGGAGACCTGTCCTGGACGTCAGTGCCTTGAATTTCTTTTTGAAGACCATTCATCAAGAGGATTGGATGGTGACAATAAATATGCAGGATGCCTACTTCCATATCCCCATACATCAAGAATCCGGGAAGTATCTAAGGTTTATGTTTCAGGACAGGGTCTTCCAATTTTGGCCATTGTGTTTCAACCTATTAACAGCTCCTTAGATTTTTGCCTGAGTTCTCGCTCCACTGGCGAAGTGGCTGCACTTAGTAGGGATCATCATTTGGCTATATATAGACAACTGGCTCCTTCACTCCCTATGGAGATCAAAATCCATGGAGGACCTTCAAGAGACTTCGGTTAACACAGAATCTGGGTCTCTTGATCAATGAATCCAAATCCCAACTAGTCCCGACTCAATCGTTTCTATATTTGGGAATGAAATTGGAATCTCAGACTTTTAAGATTTTGTCCATCCAACAAAAGAGTCCTATTCTGTTTACAGAATGTTGGAGAGCTCCTCTCTCGCCCATCATGCACTGCCAACGAGTGGATGAGTGTTCTGAGGAACCTTTCTTCCATAGAAAAGTTTGAGCCTCTGGGAAGACTACACATGAGACTGCTTCAACTCTTCCTCAAGGCCAACTGACAAAGAAAAATTCTACGGGACTCCTTTGTATTCTCGATCATTCAAGAGATCAAGGAGGACCTCAGGTGATAGCATGTGGAAGGGAAGTCTCTGTTCCCTGAAAGAACTCAAAGAAGTTCATTTTGGCTCTTCAACACTTTGCTACAGCGGTTTACAACAGTACAGTTATTCTTCATTCAGACAACATGATGGCGCTGGCAAATATGAGAAATCAAGGAGGGACATACTCATTCTCCCTGTACGAGGCAGCCAGGGATCTTCTCCTTTGTGCCCACGACAATCACACCAATATTGTCACCAGGTTTATTCAAGGGGAATTGATCGCGGACAAATTAAATTGTTGCAAACAGGTCTTACCGATAGAGTGGACACTGAATCTACATGTGTGAACCAACCTGTGGAGATGGTGGGGGAAGCTGTTGGTAGACCTGTTTGCAATGATGACTTGCTTGCCAGTCCTGGATCCTTTCGTATGGGCATGATCCAGGATTGGTTGAATCTCGACATTTAGACATTCCCACCCTTAAGTATAGTGAGGGATATAATAAACCAATTATGTTAGCATAGCAAGCTCTCGATGACGTTAGTGGCCCCCTTTTGGCCACAAAAAAGAATGGTTCCCAGATTTTCTTAACCTTCTTGTAGACTTCTCAAGACTTCTACCACAGAAACGAAGTTTACTCGAGCAATCGCGTTATCACTGGTTCCACCAAGGACTACCAAATCTTGCTGTGACAGGTTTCATTCTGTCAGGAAACTTGTCAGAGCAAAAGGCTTTTCAAGACCAGCTGCAAAGGCAATTGCAAAGTGCAGGCGCCAGTCTCTTAATGTTTATCAGTCCAAGTGGGCAGTCTTCCACAGCTGATGCAGAAGACATAACATATCTTATTCTACCTCTGTAGCCCAAATAGCAGACTTTACTATTTTTAAGAATGTCCAGACATTTAACTGCATCTACGATCAAGGAATATAGGGCCATGCTAAACTAGGTTTTTGGGCACAGGGGACTGGATTTATCCTCAGACAAAGATATCAGTGATTTGATTAAGCCTTATGAAACTACAAAAAGGAAGATGTTACTGTCTTGGAACCTAGATGTTCTAAAATGGATTTCAGGGCATTCATTTAAACCTATTCAATCTTCTAGCTTAGAGATCTAATGAGGAAGACGACGCTCTTTTTGATGAGCGAGATTCAGGCCCTAGACAAAGGTGTGGGCTTCTCACAGGGAGATGCAGTGTTCTCATTCATTTTGGGTTTCTTAGCAAAAAATGAAATGCCATCTAATCCTTGGCCTCGCTCTTTCAGTTTTAAGTCTCTGACTGACATCCTTGGTTCTACAGATCAAGAAAGGACTGCATGCTCCATAAGAGCATTGAAACATTTCTTGGGAAGAACTAAGAGAATCAGAGTTCTTCTCCTAACCTCTGGTGCCTGGTCAATGACCCATTGCATCCTATGAAGGGCAGTAGTCATGGCTTTCAGAAATAATGTATCTCTTGCTTCAATTATACAGGCTACATTCTGGAGATGTATATCTGTATTTGCTACCTTTTATTTACATGATGTTGAGATAGTTTATAATAATTGTAGTACTTTAGAACCCTTATCTATAGCTGGCATGGCATTGGGAAATGAAGGGTAGGAGAATTTACCTATTCTCTTATTTTAACTCTTCTTGCCAGTGGTTGTCGAGTTTTGGGAAGCTTGTGGGGTACTGTTTTTATGGATGGGTAATGGTGATTGTTTTTATGGATATTCAGGTAACTGTTTTTTCTGGTCATATTGTGTTGTTGCCCAGGGCAAGGGCCTTGTGTTTTGGTAAGCTTTGGCAATCATCGGAGCACTCCTAAATTACAAAGCATCCCACTTAATTAGAGGCGACACCTGGCTTTACTGTAATGTCTCTATGGGTCAAGATGAGCTTTGACCAGAAGTAGTATCTTCCTGCTTTTGTCAATGCTAGCTAATTTACTGTTGCAAATCCATCTCCATTACTGTGTGATTTTGAGTAGTATATGTCCATGATTCCCACCTCCTGTCAATGTGGGATTCAGCTATGTCATTACTTATACAAAAATTACATTTATATAATGAAATTAGATTTTGTATATACTTACCAACTACCAAGTAACTACATGATCAGAACCCGCCCTCCTCAAAGTTCATGGACTAGGGCAAAACCGAATGACTGATTTAGCTATGTTGTACCTGTGCTTCTCCAAAAGTGGGCAGGGCCAGTTACCTACTCAAAAACAAAAGAATCACTACTGCGAATTTCAAATTTAAACTGCCATGAAAGTAGAAACTTATAGCTATGTATAGTTACTTGCTAAGTACTATACACAAAATCTAATTTTATTATGTGAATAAATGTCATCTTTCCAATGAAGATTTCTTATTGATTAAGGTGGATTTTTAAAGTTGAGGAAGTGGGAGTTTAAGAATTACAAACAGATATCTATGTACCAATTTTTTTTACCATGTTTTTATGGTAATTTAATTGTTCTATGGTTAGCACATTTTAACCTTCAGCCAATTTTGTCTTTTACAGAGCAAAGGTGGGATTCTTGCCAAAGCATGTGACTACATAACTGAGTTAAGAGAACACAATGAGCAGCTGATGGAGAAAGTGAAAGAAACTCAGAGAAGGGAAATGGATTTTGAACTGCTAAAGCAAGAGGTTGAAGTATTGAAAAATGAAAACGCTGCTTTGAAAAATGAAAATGCTATTGTTCGAGCACAATTGCAGCAGCAGAGATTGCTCGGTGATTTGCCTCCCTAATTGCTGTTTTCCACAAATCGTTAAGCCTTTTTGACCTGTCTAATATTTTCATTGGACAGGTTCAATGCAGGCCCTTTTGTAAATTGTGATATAAATTATGAAAAAACGGAAAAAAAAGACATTGCTGATTTGTGTGTGCGAGCAAGTGTGTATGTGTGAGTGATTACTGTTGGAAAGGACTAGGTATTCCTTTTTGAAATACTGGCTAAATTGGTTTCTTAGTTCTTGATTTGGGCATGTACAAACTTAACAAGCAAAGGCTTGCAAGCCCTTGGTTTGGTTGTACTCTAGTGGTCATGAGTAGCTCCAAGAATAATTTGTGTATATATGAAGCTGTTACAAAAGTATATTTTAACTTATGGTTATTTAGATAGAATTCAGAGGCTTTAATGTATAAACAAGAGATGGACAAAAATTGGAAATGGTTAAGTGCATCCTAATTTGTTGATTAATTTTGAAGGTATCCTTTATATGTTGTGGTTTTATTGCATTTTTGTGCAGGTTATTCAGTGGTAATTTGAGTGTGTGGTATTATATTTAGAATTGATTTCAGTATTTTGACAAACTGCTGAATTGACATTATTTGTATATATGTGCTATTTTTATTTATTTTAAAATTTCTTCAGATTTTATTTTTTCTGGGCACATCACATCCAATGAGATAATGTACCAGCATAATTTTGACAAAACATTTCATCATTTGGCATACAGAATAAATAATTCCTTATGAGCAGTTGCTGTGTGTGTATATATATATATAATATATTATATATATATATATATATATATATATATATATATATATATATATATATATATATATATATATATATATATATATATATATATATATATATATATATTATTATATATATATATGAAGGATTTTCCATACCCTTTGCGTGGCAGTCTTAGGGTATTGATAGGTAATGCAAGTATTTGATACTTTTATAGGCAGTTTTGTCTTAAAAGTTCTGTTGTTACTGAACAAAGTCTGAGTATTTTGACCTGGTAAGTGAAATCAGTGTAGGATGTGTATTGATATAGTGTGAAAAATATATTAGGCTGATGTGTTGTTAGAATGAATGGATCATAATTAAATTAACCAAATCTTGGTTTTAAGTTTGGAAGTTTGAAAAACTTCATAAAAACAGAGTTGCCTATACTACTGTAAATATTTTTCAAGGAGTTGCCATTTGTAAGGTAACTTTTGAGAATGGAATAAGCCAGATCTTTAAAACTTAAGTGTACAGGTTGTTCCTTTATGTTATGTAAGGATTCTCCATTAACTTAGTTTTAATATTATTTATATTATGGCCATACATGAAGAACTCTAATGGGGTGTACTGTCAGGAGCCTTAAGGTTCAAGAAAATGAAGTCTTGATTCTTTTGTATTATCAGAAGAGCTCAAATTGGTAAATTACCATTGAAATTCTCATTATAACATGTCTTCTTGATTTTCAAAAGAGAATAAACCTCTGTTATTGTTAAGATTATCTTTCATTGCATTGTAACCTTGGTAGCATTTTATACATACTATTGCCCATAGGGGGAGTTAGTACTGTCAGTTCACCTCATGCGGTACTTTGTAAGCATATTACCTTCGTTGCAGCATCCCTTCGCTCCCTAGCTGCAACCCCTTTTTTACCTTTTACAGTACCTCCTTTCATATTCTTTCTTCCATCTAACTTTCCACCCTCTCCTAACAATTTATTCATAGTGCAACTGTCAGGTTTTCCTCAAATTACATTTTTCAAATTTCTTGCTGTCAATTTACCTTTCAGTGCTGAATGACTTCATAGTTCCCAGTGCTTGGCCTTTGGCTTATAATGGCAAATTCTTAATCAATTTGTATTTTTCATAGCTAACAAACCTCAGGTCTTAACATTAGGATAATCATCTAGCGCCAGCTGGAAACCGGTTAAAATCAATCAAAGATTGTAATGCAAGGAATTTGTGGCATCTGATAACTCATGCATATACATACGAGGTTGAGGCTGGTCACTGCCCATGCTTGGAAACCCATGATGCACTAGTCTTTCTGGCTTGGAAACCCATGATGCACTAGTCTCTTCCATCCTAGGATATGAGAGGGGTGTGTCTAGAGGTGGGCAATTGATGTTAAGACCTCAGGTTTGTTAGCTATGAAAAATACAAATTTGTCATTTGTTCATGCACAGAACAAAACACTGGTCTTAACAATAGAATAGACTTATTCTTGGAAAGAGGTACAAGTACCCCAAACTGACTGGGGGTTCAGCCCACCTGACTATCCTTCCTGGAAGTTTGAGTTCTTAAGAATGGGGTTGGAGCCCATGAGAAAATAGATATGCAAGTATCTTAAAGTTCAGCACTCTGGGATTAAACAATGATACTTGTCCAGATTCATTGCATTCATGGAAAGACAAGAAAACTCCATCTGTTAAAGCAACAAACCATGTAGGCCACAAGGACTTTGTCACCACTTCTCCCTCCCCTAGCTAGAGAGACAGGTAAATGCTACCGAGAAGCAGATTTGTCTATTGTATGAAATACAAACCAAAAAAGCAATTCATTATGGCCACCACACTCACCTGTATCAGACTAGTTCCAGTTTAGACGTGTCTTCTTCAACCCACCCATAGGAAGAAGAAATGGAAAAGAGAGAAAGGAGACCAGCTTACTCACTCAGTCTCTTCCACACAATCATCATAGGTAAGATACAAACTTTTCCACCAAGGGCACTGAATGAGCTCCACAATTTGTTGGGCAGTCATCACTTGACCCAAGGAAAAAGTGTCCAAGCACCTGTAAGCAACGTCCTTCAGGTAAAAGGAAGTGAAATTGTTTTGCCAAAGCCAGAAACTGGCACTCAAAATCCTATGAACGGTCAAGTTCTTAAAAGCCAGAGAGGAACCCATTCCTCAGATGTCATGCACTTGCACATGGACAGTATCTATGACAAAACCTAAAGGTGAGGGGTATGCCAGTTTAATCACCTCACAGCCAGAATGAAATGGTATTCATGGATTTCTTTCTTGGTTTACCCTGTGCTAACAAACAGCCTACAATACCTAGGCCTTAGGTAATTAGTCCTTTTTAGATAGCAATGCAGAGTTCTGTCTTTAAAGTCAGATCCCTGTCTGACAATCGAAGCAGCGGCTCGAATGGAGCTTGAGTGAGAGTACTCAGGACCAGAGTAAGATCCCACATCTGAGGCTTGAGTTCTCTTGGTGAACAGGATTGCTCAAAACTCCTGAACATTCAGATGTCCACGCCTTTTCACTTGGGGGACCAACCCTAAGGCAGCTCTGTAGCCTCTGACAGCAGAGATGGGTAGAGAATTGAAGGTAAATTTGGACTTTAACAAAGGAGCTCTTTAAATTTCTCTCTCTCTCTCTCTCTCTCTCTCTCTCTCTCTCTCTCTCTCTCTCTCTCTCTCTCTCTCTCTCTCTCTCTCTCTCTCTCTCTCTCTCTCTCTCTCCGGAGACTTTAACTTTCCTTTCGGAGATTAGAAAGAATGAATAGGAGATTGTGTAATTATATATAAGAGAGTAATAATAGTGCAAAAGATAAGAGGCAACTTGAAAATCTATTAGATATGCTACTAGAACACAACATTCAGCAAACCCTGCCAACAAAAAAAGGATAATATTTTAGACCTAGTATTTGGGAATGAGGTAAATTATGTTAAAGAAATCAGTGTATAATATGAGTATTTCAAATCATAATGTCATAGAATTAACAGTCTTTTCCAAAGCAAGTGATAACAGAGATAAGCAAGAGATGAAAAAGTGGGAAGGATATGGAAAATACAATTTCTATAGTAAGAATATAAAATGATCAGAAATAAATGGGGAATCAAACAAAGACTGGGAAAACATGTTCTTAGTGATAATATACAGGTAAATACGGATATATTATATAAAATAGAGAAAATAGTGGATAAGTATAAACCGAAGAAGAAAAGTAAAAATCAGTCATGCATTCCAAGAGATAGAAGGATCTTGTTCCAGAAAATCAGAAAGTGGGAAATAGGTCTCACAAAAGAAAAGTGGAAAGTGATGGAACTAAAAAGTAAGATAGAAAATGCAAAACAAGATTATACAATCAAAAGAAAATGAAAAATGGGACTTAGAAGAAAAGGCATTAGAAAATATCAAGCAAAACTCCAAACTAATTTACTCATATGCGAAAAAGAAGAGTAGAAATAGGCTCTAATAAATGAAGGGCAACTAACAAATTAAAGAAAGAAAATTTATAATGAAGATGATACAAAAATAAAAGTTGAAAATAGTGGACATTTATCGGACATGGATATTAATGAAGTCGATATTGTGCAGGCTATTAATGAAATTAAAAATGGATAAGCAGCCCAGACAATGTCCCTGCCATTTTGTTAAAGAAAGTAGTTCATTCTATCGCAAAGCCACTCGCAATATTATTAACACAAAGTGTAGATACAGGCAAGATTTATGATGAACATGAATTAACATATATTGCCCCTACTTTCAAAAGTGGATCAATACTAGAGGCAAGTAATTATAGGCCTCAGTCTAACATCACATATTATGAAAGGGTAATGAAGAAAAATTCAATGAAAAATAATTTGCGTAATATAGGACAACATGCTTTTGTACCCGGAAAAAGTACACAAACCCAACTGTTAGTCCACCATGAGAACATATAAAAACATGATACTACACGAAAAAGATACAGATGTGGTTTACCTAGACTTTTCAAAAGCTTTTGATAAGGTAAACCATAATATAGTAGCGAAGAAAATGAGAAAACATAATATTGTGGACAAAGTAGGAAGATGGATAAAAGAATTACTGAAAACATCATGGGGGATAAAAATATCAGAAAGAGCAAGGTGAGGTAGATTAATAGTGCCCAAAACTATACCAGGGAAACTAAAGAAAGCACACTGGACGTTAATCCACTGCGCACCAGCATCGATAATGCAGCATATATTCAGTACTTTGCCAGCTCATCTGAGGAACATATCAGGATTGAGCGTAGATGTGTTTAAGAATAAGCTCGACAAATACCTAAGCTGCATCCCAGACCATCCAAGATTGGAAGATGCAAAATATACCGGAATATGCATTAGCAACTCTGGTAGACATTAGAGGTGCCTCACACTGAGGGACCTGGGGCAACCCGAACGAGCTGTAAAGTGTGTGAGGTAAGGAAGGCTCTCTCTCTCTCTCATTGTTTGTTGTTTGAAATTAAGTTGGCCTTATGCCAGCACGGGCTTTTGCTCATAGAGCAGCCCGTAGGCTCTCTCTCTCTCTCTCTCAGCTGTTGAAAAATTGAAGCCTTATGTAAAGGCATTGTTTGGCATTTAAAAGAGAGAGAGAGAGAGAATGTAATAAATGATTCTGATGGTTAATCAGAGAATTGAAGCTAAATTTGGACTCTCTCTCTCTCTCTCTCTCTCAGCTGTTAATTGAAGCCTTAAGTAAAAGACATTGTTTTGATTTAGAGAGATGTAATGATCAATGAAATTCTTCCTGAATGGTTGTTAATCAAGAAGAATTGAAGCTAAACAATTTTGGCAAAACTCTGTCCGCCCGCTCATCCTCTCTCAGCTGTTAAGTTTGAAAAGCCTTAATGTTAAATACATTGTTTGGCATTTAAACAGAGAGAGAGATAGAGATGTAGTAAATATTCTGATGGTGAATCAGAGAATTAAAGGTAAATTTGGACTTTAACAAAGGAGCTTTTTGAATTCCCTTTCTCTCTCTCTCTCAGATGTTAATTGAAGCCTTAATGTAAAGACATTGTTTGGCATTTAAAAGAGAGAGAGAGAGAGAATGTAATAAATGATTCTGATGGTGAGTCAGTGAATTAAAGGTAAATTTGGACTTTAACAAAGGAGCTTTTTAAATTCTCCCCCCAACCCCCGCATTTCTTTCTCTCTCATTCAGTGAAATGACCAATAATGTCTTTACATTAAGACTTCAATAGCTCAACAACTGAGAGAGAGAGAGAGAGAGACTGGGGAAAAAATTTGAATAGGGGTTTTGTTAAAGTCCAAATTTACCTTTAATTCTCTTATTCACCATCAGAATCATTTATCATTGATTTCTCTCTCTTTCTCTCTCAGTTAAATGCCAAACAATTGTCTTTACATTAAGGCTTTAGGAACTCAACAGTTATTGAGGCTTACATTTAGCAATAAATAAAATTTCCAGGTCGGTTTCAGAGTAATTTAACACGTCCACTCTTATGTAGATGTTGTTAATGCAATTATTGTTAAAAACTTCCAAGTGAGTCATTACAACCATTTAAAGATAAAAAACAATAGCAAAATGTTGATTGCAATGAGTTTCCCGGATGAACTAATTGGGGATAATTCGTAGTATTACTGAGGCCCAGTGTCCAAAATTCTGCACAGTTTCCTGCAAGGCATTTCTCCAAATTGCAATTCACAGATTAAATGTGAAATTATGATAATTTCATCACTACAACTATACAGAAGAAGAATTTCTAAAGGTATCTATTAGGTTCTAAGTTTAAAATAAAGCTTGCACGATGCAGTTTACAATTTATTTAAATATGAATAAATTTCCAATAAATCAAAGCCCACTGTCAAGAATACTTAATATTCCAACTCCAACTAGAGCTGCTTCATTATAACAACTATTAAAATAGATTGTGGTTCTGGTCATAGGTACCAATAGGTGAAGGATCTTCACTGAGAATTTTAAGCAGCTGTTGTAATAAATAGGACGTGATAGGTCATGAAATTTACCCATAATTTCAGATGTTTCAAGGAAACAAAACTTCTGGTCACTTGGCGGCTTGCTGTCGCCATGTTTTCAGAGGTGAATGTCTAAAACTTGTGGTGTGAAGCACATGATCTTTCATAGAAGATGGGATATTTATATGCCATGACTACTGAATTTTTCAGATGAGAGGATTTTTTATTAAGTATCCAGTATTCTGGACACCTTACTTGGGGTGCTGTACAAAGGGGTAATAATATATATATATATATATATATATAAATATTATATATATATATTATAAATATATATAATAATATTATATATATTATAATATTCGTGGGAAATTCGCCTATTCGCTGTAATATATATATATATATATATATATATATATATATATATATATATATATATATATATATATATGTGGGAAATCGCCTATTCGCTGTATTTTTCTATGAGAAATACCCAAAAATTCCTGTTTTTTTATAAGTTTCATCATGAAATGCATTTTTTGTGATAAAAATATTTAAAAATCAGGTATACAAATTTTTTGTTGTTTTTTCTTGAGTTTTAACTAACAAAGGAGGAAGTTTTAAGCATTTTTATATGGGTTCCAACTAATCTCGGGGTGTCTGGTATGCATCCCCGTAAATACGGGGGGGGGACCATTGTATATATATTATATATATACTAATATATATATATATATATATATATATATATATATGTATATAATAAATAAAAGGTAATGACACGGAGGAAAATGAAAGACGAGAACTCTCAGAATCTTTCAGTCTTAACAACCTTTACTAAATTAAAAGGGTTGTTAAGACCAAAAGATCTCGGCAGTTCTCGTTTTTATTTTTCCTCCATGGCATTATGTACCTTTATTTATACATAGTATTTCTTGATGAAGTTATTCATATATATATAACTATATATATTATATAATATAATATTTATACATATATATATATATACATATATATATATATATATATATATATATATATATATATATATATATATATATGTATATATATATATATATATATATATATATATATATATATATATATATATATATATATATATATGTATATATGCAGTGAAACCTTGGTTTTAGTATGCCTCTCTTTTCGTACGTTTTGGTTTTCATAGACTTTTTCCTACACAATTTTGTCTATCGTACGTTTCTTTGGTTTTCTTCACTCAGAAACACTCCATCCGGGATCCAGTGTGTGACCAGGCCCTGCATTGAGTGCCCAAACAAAGCATTCCATCTTCTTTTGTGACCTATTCTGCTTTTGTGGTCGTTTTTGTGCTTTTTTATTTGAGTGCAACTGCTAAATAAAGCCATCATGGGGCCAAAGAAAGTTCCAAGGTCTAGTCCTTGTGTAAAGAAGGCAAGAAACACTATAGAATTTAAGAAAGAACTCATAGCAAAGTGTTGGAGGAAGTTGTATGATGATATCAGTGAGACAATGCCTACAACAAGCACTGCTGTTAGTGAATCTAAGGCCAGCAGAGGCTGGCTTGAAAAATTAAAAAATGAATGGGCATACATAATGCGCCTACTTCAGGGATTAAGGAGATGTTTGCAAAGTGAATTGATGTAAAAAAATGTTATGGAGAATTATCATCCCAACAAAGAAGTTGTAATCCACATCTCCAACGTGTTTAATGACAATGTCGTGTTTAACAGTAGGCAAATTTTAAAGGAATATGAGTCGGAATATTATGCAACTAAATCACTAATAAATCATCAAAAATTGCCATGGCCTCAAGGAACTCGCAGTCCTGTAGAAACCGTTAAATGTATGTGGGGCCTAAAACATCAGTGACTTGCGCCTACAACTACGTGAATACACGATCTCATCTCAACTTGCTCAATGCTGTTGTAATGGTTCATTGCGGAAGTCGTCATGGAGTCGATATCAGCTGACATTTCTTTTTCTGGGGAGACCAAGCCCGTCGACTATAGGAGACTGATCACAAAACCCAGACCTTCACGACCGTCGCGGTCTGAAATTGCCAATGTGTTACCCAGGCTTTAGTGCTCAAATAAAGAAAGAATATGTCAAGGTTACTGGCTATCATCTTAGAAATATTGGCTTTTTAAAAAAAAACATCCTGATGAGTGTCCTATGTAAAGATTTTAGCAACCATCTATCTACTGAAAATAGAACTTAAAAGGCTGCAAAATACTCTAAATAGAACGGCAAGATTAAAAATGGGTGACAAGATTACGCCTGATTGTTTGAGCTGCATTGGCTCCCTATAAAAGGTAGATTAATGGTAAAAATGTGTGTAATGACTTAACTATTTTTTATAGCTTTTAAGACTCCGTGTCCAAAATAGTTGCGAATGACTTGCTGTGTACAATGCAGACAAAGGCGAGTCAACACAGGAATAGCTACAGTTGGACTCAAATTATTTTCGAGCTAAGATGCAGTTTGAATGTGGACTTTAAAATCTTTAAATACGCCACTACGAGATTATTATACGATACAACCAAACTCGATATCAGGAGGACTGCAAGTCGTTCAAGAGAAAAGACTTCTATTTTTTGTTTATTGCTATAACAGTGTAGGTTTGACTATTAAAATGGCCTATGCCTTATATAATAATAATAATAATAATAAAATAATAATAATAATAATAATAATAATAATAATAATAATAATAATAATAATAATAATAATAACAACAACAACAACAACAACAACAACACAACAACAACAACAACAACAACAACAACAACAATAATAATAATAATAATAATAATAATAATAATAATAATAATAATAATAATAATAATAATAATAATAATAATAATACCTGAATGTCTGCATCAAGGTTACCCAGGCAGGATGAGCCGGATTAATGGTGGTTTAATCATTTGAGGGGGTAAATTCTGTGACGTCAGTAATCTAGGATTGTGTAGCTAGTAGCTCTATACGTAGAACGTTCATTATATCCTGCTTGATATTTAATAATATTACTAGTTTTTTTTTTTTTTTTTTTTTTTTTTTTTTTTTTTTTTTTTTTTTTTTTTTTTTTTTTTTTTTTTACAGAATGTGAATTTCATTACTAATATTAATAACTTAGGAATTTCCACATATTTTCATATAATAAATATGTAATGCTTGAAAAAATAGCATAGAAAACACATCTTGGAAAAAAAAGAAAAAAAGAAAAATTATTTCAACATTATACACAATCAATTTATGGCGATAAATCGCAGATCTTTGATGTATCCTATGAACAATATGTGTATGCATATTTCCGAAAACAAAGGTGCATTGCTTAAAAATAACAACGTACCAAATCAAGACCACCGAGATAAATTAGATACAGTTCATAGAAATTGTTATATAATTAAGGAGTAAATACTTGTTTAAAAGAGAAATACACATCATTCACCACACACATTAGCTTGAACTTTAAACATTCTTTTACAGCCTCTTTACTTTATTAAATATGTTATTTAGATGAAATGATTTCCCAGTTTAAAATTCGACAACAAACGAAATATGTAACTAAATCAAAAGGTAAATTAGGAAAATTTGATATTTCGACAACTATAGTTTTTGACAGTTCCTTTTCCAGCTCTTAGTCCTTTTTCACCATGATAGCATTTTATCTGCATTTTTGTCGTCTACATACTTTGATCTCATGAGAGATGCCTAAAAGTTAACACTTAATTCTTTGCTTCACTGCAACTGTCGATGAGTGCTGATAGCAATTTCCCATCTGTCGCAGGGAAAATTTTGAAAAGTTACTACTTTCGTTTTACCTTTACTGGAAGAATAACGAGGCATTTTATATATTGGTGCAGATATCGTAAGCAATAAAGTTGAATATTTTGTAGTGAACAGTTTAAATTTACCAGTTTACCATAGGTACAAGGAGGAGCTTTGCACTGAACACCAGCTTTGTTTACAAATAAATGACAGATTCTGTCATTAACAGGTGATAAATCAGAGTTAGGCCTCCCTGACGTCATAATCCGACCAAAATTATGTATACCTGCCGGTAGACGATTAGTTTCGCCCTAGAAAAAGAAGTAAACTGTAACATATACTGATCTTATAGTCTGTAAAAGTATATAGTCTACTGAAAATGATAACAGTTAGCGAAAATTACGGTGAAATGTTCATCATATACAATGTCAAGAATCAAGAACCTGGCAACTTCGCCAGCTCCCCAGCGGCGGTGTTAGCCTATCAAGTAACAAACTACAAAATAACAATTACATCAGTCTTCATTGGAGTGGTGACCAATGGTGATGTGTGTGGTAAAACGAAAATGACCATGGTTGAAGCCTAGTTCGTCTGCTTATGGTGTTAATAGGTATCTCCCAAAGAAACGAGGAAGCAACGGTAGCTCTAGGAACGCCTCTGATAATGGAAAAGTGAGTCCTTGGCTAATTGGTAGTGATGGCAGCAATTACAATTAATTTTTTGTTCAATTTACAATGTAGTACAGTGTTGTTATAGGCTATGGCTATTTAGGATGATCTGTTGGTATAAAGTAACCATAGTATATTTATTTCCATTTACATGTAGCCCCCTTCTTAACCTCGGTGGTGGGAAGTTAGGCTACTTAGGTAGTATTTTCACGAGCTGGAGGTAGCTGTCCCAGTTGTATTGTTTGGGTTTTGTGCATAATATAGGCCAGTTATAAGAAGCGAAGTGATTATTTGCCCGACGGTCGGGCAAACAAGCAAACCATTTTCTTATTTTCCCGACCGTGACGTCATCAGAAATCTGGGAACGAGGTCGTATGAAACCGACGCCATGATGAAAATGGATTCGAGAAGTGATGGACGTGTATTTTATGTGGGTCAAAAATTCAAAGATTATGACGAATTCGTGAGAGAAAAAGAAAAACTAGAACATCAAACATGTGCCAAGTATGTTATACGTGACTGCAGAACAATTGGCAAGGCAAACAAAACTGTAGTTAACCCTCAGAACCACTACAAGAATGAGTGCAGATACAGCCATGCTAGTTTTCAGTGCAAACATGGCGGAGAGCACAGCACTACGAGCATGGGTAAAAGACCTAACCAAAGGTATTATGACATCCTATTATATATTTTTCGGTCCTTATTTTTAACATTATAGACAAGAAAATAGACCAACTCAGTCAGTTGATTACAGTACGAACACTGCACTGTGCATGCAATGCACTGCAGTGTTCGTGTACATTTTGATGTGTGTACACAGTGACATTACAAACAGTACATTCAACATTTAAACTAGGCCTATTAATATGGTCCTATTAATATCCATTAATATTGGTCATGATGTTGGGTAGGCCTAACTTACTAGGCTAGTTCATGAAATTTAAGTACTGTACAAATGGATTTTCCAGTGTTAATTGACCAATAGTTCATCGGTACGTAACAATACCGAAAACCACAGAAAGCCACAGAAAACCAGATATAAGCAACCGAAAACCATAACATCATAACGTCACAATGGCAACATCACAAAATGACAAAGACTCGAAGAGGGTACCAGGCTAAAAGCCCTTACCTGCGCAGAGCCATCTATTATACTGCCAGCTCCCCATTGATCTTGTAACAGCTGTTAAAATGATATTTTTTTCTTCAGAACATTCAAGATGAACTGCCCCAGCGGCTTCCTTCTGACCGCGAATAGAAAAGAAGACTGCCTGGTTGTGAGCAAGGCTGATTTCACCCACAACCACGAAACAAGCCGGTCAATTCTTTTCATATGTTGTATTAATTAAAAGATCAAATTGACAGTGTAGTCATTGTGTAAGCAAAATGGCCAACTCCTAGAGTAACTGTCAAACTCTGTTAATTAATGATATAAGACAATGCAGGTAACACTTTAACAGTCAATTTCTATTATGTAGATAAGATGATAAAATTGACAAGGTGCTGGAAACTTCATGAAAACTCATGGTCCATGTATACCGGTAGATCCTTCTTGTAAATATCCTACTTTTATGGTTAATTAAGGGTATTTGTACCTATACTGGCTACTCCAGTTGTCTTAGTTAAACTTTTATATGTCAATATTGTACTATGTTTGTAAATTTGTAGATACATGATAAATAAGATAATTTTGATAGATATTTGTTGCTCTTTGTTTTTAGTGCATGTATACCTCATGCATACAGCCAACTCTACTGAAATACTAATAGTACCTTCTTGAACTGATATGTCTAAAACTTCCTGAGGTTACACTGTACTGTGTTTCGAACAGTTGCACCTGACTGAGGTAGAAGTAGAATTGATTTCCATGGAAAGTCTTAAGCTGTCCACTTAAATGCAGTGTGGTCTCATCGAGAAAAAAAAAAACAAATTTCGATGTTTTTAGTAACTGCATGATTTTTTAGGAACACATTTTTAGATTTGGAGTAGGCAGTGGATGATTGTCAATTGTTAACTTAATATGCATAGTATGTGACCCACTCTGGCAAAAGCAGGAGCAAGTCACTTTGAACTTTGCAGGCTTAGATGGACTGGTGGTTGATTTCCCTATTGTCTAACCTTTTATAAAATCTGAGCCATTTCAGATGTCACAAAATGCAGACAATTAGGAAATTAACAACCAGTTAGTCTCAACCTGCCAAGTTAAGAGCAACTTGTGCCTGCTTTTGCCAGAGTGGGTCACATATCTACACTTACAGAATGGGTAGATGTTGTCCTGTGTATCCTTAAATGCATGGGGAAATTTTGGCCTGGGTATATCAACACTGAACTCAATTGGGTATGTTGTGTATCAGAAATGAACTGAAGGACAGGGGTAGATAATATTGTCCTGTAGGCCCTACACGTAAACTGAAAGGGTGTGGATGCTGCCTTGTAAGAGTTGTTGGCTATTCCTGACAGAAACCCCATGGTGAGGGTAAATGCAACTTTACTTACTCGAACCCGCCCCTAAAAATATGCCTACATGTATAGTAAATATCAATAATCATTCGCCTATTATTATATCCTACTACCACCCCTACCCTGCCTTTAAAGGGCCCCTATATGCAATAGCCTGAACATGCTCTATATGCGATACTCTGCTACTCGGCCACTCCACTATCAACTATATATATTTACGCTTTGAGCTGTCCAGTATTTAAAGGTAGGCTAGCCTCGTCGAAAACCTCAAAATCCTGATGTCTGCTACTCCACTATCAAGTATATTTATGCTTCGAACTGACCAGTATTTAAGTGTTGAAATAACAATTTAATGGCACCGTCAAAATATAAAAATATGCTGCTATTGTTTGGTATTAAGATATAGAAATCCTAACTTGTGTGATCACGCTTTAATAAGTGTTGAAATAACCGAGTATAAAAATAATATGCTGCCATTGTTTGGTAATAAGATATAAAAACCTAACTTGGTGTTAGCAAACTAGAATAGAGGCTACCCTACCTTTAAAGCCCATAATTTTTTAACAAGACAAATATGAGGCTTCCCCCTTACGTTAGTGTGCCTGGCCATAGGGGTCCTAGATGTTCCATGAGTTTATAACAAAGGCTTTGGAAATAATTCGCGCACAGGTACTAGTTATAGCCCAGTTTTTAGCCTAAAAAAGCTACAAAAAAAATTTTGACGGTTGGCCTTTTAAACAATATGCCATGACGAACAGGCTAACAACAGTCCACAAACGACAGTCGGGAAAATAAGAAGTTCCCACGACCGTCGTTAGAATAAACAAAGTATTCGCCTGTTTACACAACGGTCGTTAGAATAACAACCCAATTGTACTGTTTAGACGACGGTCGGGAAAATAATTCCAGCGCACTGTTTACCCGACCGTCGGGAGAACAAGAAAATGTGCTTATTGTTTGCCCGACGGTCTGGTAAATATCACCAGCCTAATTTTTTAACGACAAATATGAGGCTTCCCCCTTACGTTAGTGTGCCTGGCCATAGGGGCCCTAGATGTTCCAGGAGTTTATAACAAAGGCTTTGGAAATAATTCGCGCACAGATACTAGTATAGCCCATTTTTTAGCCTAAAAAAGCTACAAAAAATTTGATGGTTGCCTTTTACAATATGCCACGACGAACAGGTTCTAACAATTCAGAATCCGACAAACGACAGTCGGGTTAAAATAAGAAGTTCCCACGACCGTCGTTAGAATAAGCAATATTCGCACTGTTTACACAACGGTTCGTTAGAATAACAACCCAATTGTACTGTTTAGACGACGGTCGGGAAAATAATTCCAGCGCACTGTTTACCCGACTGTCGGGAGAACAAGAAAATGTGCTTATTGTTTGCCCAACGGTCGGGTAAATATAGATTACGGGCTCTTAGGATTTTGGGGGTAAGCCTTGAGATGATATATAGCTACTGCAGCTAGCTTGGATATTGGCACGGCAGCCGTATCCTTGATTGCGAATTTGCGATAGATATTGGTACGGTAGTGTATTGCGCATGCGTCAATTTCAGACTTCCTGCCGTACTAATAACATAATGTAGTTGGGTACGTCAGATTCTGTCAGTGGTTCCGTATTGCGCTGTTGACTTGCTGTAGGTACGGTAGTTTGCTAATCATGCAACAGTTGCCATGCACTGTTGCTAAGAGTCAAACTGAATTGTTTCGCTGAACATGTTCAATTTAAAATGTCAAAGTGAAGCACCATACTGTCATCACCAAAGCACCAAAACATTTTGACAGTAAATGAAAATATAAAAAATCACAATAATACTTAAACATACTTAGATTTTGACTATGTACATGAAAATTAAAACTAAACTAATCTATCTGTGTAGTTCACATCTTCTTTGAATCTCCTCTGAACCCTGTAATAATACATCAGTTTTCACCAAAGAACAGATGTTTTCAGGTTTCAACGAGCTGATAAAAGTAATAGATGTCTACGAAGAGTCAAACTTCCAGAATTTGTTTATCCGTAGGTCACGAACGATCGAATCGGCCCTGAAAAGAGCTCTGAAGAGGAGATTCAAAGACTTGAAGTACACAGAAATTGTGCTCTGCTGTATTCATGGTAGTAAGGAAAACTACCAAAGTCGATCCTCTGGTAAACAGCCTAATCAATCGTAAGTAATCATCCAAATCAGGTCTATATTAACAGCATGTGTCCCATAATGGACACATTACTGACTGATTCACTACATCACTAGCTAAGCTTAAAATCTTTTAATCTCCTCTTCGTCTTCGGAGCTCTTTTCAGGGCCGATTCTATCGTTCATGACCCCGGATATACAATTTCTGGAAGTTTGACTCTTCATAGACGTCTATTGGCTTTTTCAGCTTGTTGAAACCCGAAAACATCTATTTTTCAGCGAAAACCGATGTATTATTACACGGTTCACGTTGCTGGTTCGTCATTTTCTTGCTGTCACTGATATGCCCGAGGTGGTTAACAAGGGTTCGCGCATGCTCAATTCACAGCCGTACCAATATCTATCGCAATCAGGGATACGGCTGCCGTACCAGTATCCAGTTCGTATTAAGCAGGAAGGGATTGTACTTGGTTGCATTCACTCATGTAAATGATCAAGAAGTTATATCTGTAATAAAAGGCAGTCCCCGGTTGACAACATGTCAAAAGTCGGAACATTGTTGAAAATCGTCAAAGATCCTAAGAAAACCTTGCTTTTAAAGCTTTGGGTTTACCACAGGGGTTCCATTCTTGAGACGCGTCATAAGCCGGAACATCGTCGAAAATTGTCAAAAATTGTCAAGAATCCTAAGAAAACCTTACTGGTAATGCTTTGGGTTTCTTGAAAGCTGTGTAAATTGCATTTTATTGCAGTTTTCGTAAAGAAACCTGTCATATATTGATTATTTTGCCTTTTTGGCATCATATTTCTTCCGTCAGCATTGTAACTCTGGAATATGCATTGAAATCCTGGAAGTTATTTGATGAATATAGGGTAAACGACCGAATTGCGATCATTTCACTCAAAAAGATTACTTTTTTCACTTGATATTTAAATGGTGAAACAAAAATACAATTACAGGAGCACCTGCAGTTTAAGGGGCCCAGCCCACCTTCGACCACTTTTCTAGTCAAAACCCACTGATAGATGGCAGTGAGCTCTGACTAGAAAGCGGAAGAATACAAGCAAGATGACGGCTAGACAAAAGCAAAAAACACTGTTTTCTAGGCCCTATTTTGGAAATTCGTGAATTAGTTTCTGCGTGGTGGAACAGCGCTGCGTTCCTTATCCACATTTTTAAAGGTTCTTGGCAAGCTCGTTTGCTCTGGCAAGAAAAAATGGCATCGACGGGTCGTGCAGGGTCGAGGTCGAACTACTTACCTGTGCGGAGCGATCAGGTTTTGTTTTGGTTTTTACACGGCCAGGCCCCTGAAAGTGCAAACTACCCCACCCAATTACATCTTAAGTATACCCTTCAAAATATTGAAATTTCGTCAACAAAATGAGATATATGAAAGTGTCATACAAACTAAAATAAGTATATGAAATCTTCGTAAAATATGTTTTCAAGGCAGATTTTAAATCTAATATGGTGTCTGAATCTTTAACAGTTCGTCACGTGAATGACGGCCACATCGTTCCCAGCCTTCCCAGCGCTCATTTGAACAATATTTGCGTATATATGTAACGTTTATTGATATTACTCAAGATTGTAGTTGTAATAAGCACAATAAAACATTTTGTTGCCTATACCAGAGGAAGTATGAGAATTCATATTCCCGGGTCATGTTTTGAACTGAAATGCATTATATCTTGTAATCGGTGGTTTTATCCTTACTGCCATCACAACTGAAACTCCACAGTGCTTATTTGATTGTAATTATACACATTTTGTTCATAATTCACTCCAAATTCCATTTGAAATACCAGAGTTTGTTTATAGCGAAGCTGTGGCGAGAACAATTTTTCAGCCTTATTGTACACCTGGCTGCCAAAAACATCAGCTGGCAGAAGACAGATTAGTGAATTGTTTATGACAAAAAATTTGTATTTTTTGCTAGCAGTTTTCATTGATTTAAGTCTATATTACTATTTTGACTTTTTCTTATTTTGAATATTGTATGCCTGAAATAAATGTAACCTTTAATGTTTGCGTGCTAGGAATGGCAAATCATAATTGCCAATTTAGTAGAGCTTCACACATATGCCGATGCCTTTACAAACTGTTTTAATGAATTCAAGTTGCCATAGTAATGCAATAATGATAAAATTGCTCTAATATTTATGTATATATACTACAAATAGATACGCTAATTTCACTTATTTCCATGGTTTTGTGTAAGTCTTATACCCAGTTTGGAGGGTAAACACATAGTACCAGTTGGCACAGTGATAAATGTGAAATAAAATGCATGATAAAAGGTTAAATTGAAAATTCATAAATTCTCATTCTAAGTATTCAGAATCTTCACTTAGTCCTACATTAATTTCTTATGGTGTGAAAACAGACAAGTGGCCGAGGGAGCAGAGGCAATTTTCGTCACACTACGGTGGTAATCCAGCGGTCAAATGTCTTCACATATCCAAGTAAGTAATAAAGATATTGTATGATCATTACAATTATACAACAATTACATGAATAGCTGATAAGTTTGCATGAATAACTGGTAAACTTCTCAGATATGTATTGTCTTAAGCAGTGATCCCCTGTATTCGCGGGGAATGCGTACCAGAAGCCCCCATGAATAGTTAAAACCCGGAAATAGTTGGAACCCCTATAAAAACGTTGAAAAAACCAGAGATATAAAAGCCTAGATGCCGCATCGGCCGGCTGGACATGCGTCATCAAGTCTGCCATCTTGGAGCGGTAATTCAAACAATGCAGCAGGCTGCAGTATGTGACGTTTTTTCGCCACTATTCGCTTAATATTGCACGGATTTTCTTGTCTGATGGTTTGTAGCAAAGCTTACATAATTCCCTACAAGGATCTAATAAAATAGATTTGTTCCTTATTGCTTGAAAGTTAACTTGCAATGACTTTGTTTTAGCAGGTAGGGGGAAGGGGGCCTAGTTGTATACAAATGTTAATATTTACCCATAACTATTGCTGTAAACAATAATGTGAAATGCTGTGATAAGACAGATTACTAAAGTAGGCCTACAGCTATGGATCTGTGCAACTTAAGTAAAATCTTTGTCTCTCGAAGTGCTCTGTTAAAAAATCCCCCAATATAATTGTTGGCACAGGCCTACAAGTTTAAGTCATAAAACTGTAGGGTTGAGCCTAAAATAAACTACAGTAGGCCCTAGATTAACTAGGATTTCTGTGTTGTCTAGCCTTTGCATCTCTGCCTGCTCCTTTGAGCCTGGCGGGGGGGGGGGGGGTGGGGGGGGGGGGGGAGGGTTCTTCCAATTTTTTGAACGGGATGCTCCTCAGTGAATTCTGACCTCTAGACTGGCTTTGGAAAATTTAGGAGTTATCAAGAGAACCCTCGTCTAAGTGGCAAAAGTGACCTATCTCTAGACCACTAATTTTATATGGTGAAATAATTATATAGAACTTAAATTTTTCACACTACTTTAATTTTCTCAGACTCGGATATATCATTATGGCAAGCATTAACAGTTCAATATAGCTCATCTCTAGACCTGTGTTGTCAAGGACCCAAATTATTATACCTTATTTGGGATAAGGGCCTGGGCCATCTCTATACTTCTACCCTTCCAGAAGGGGACCCATCTATAGACCAAAATTGCCAAAATGAGCCAATCCTGACAAGCAACCTTGTTATACCCGGTCATAGTACCCCCCCCCCCCCCCCCCCCCTCCCCCCCCCCCCCCCCCCCCCCCCCCCACACACACCGCCCCCCCACACCACACACACACACACACACACCACACAGCCTTTCAGCCTAGGCCACAATCATAAGGCCAGTCTAATTTTTTTTTCAGCTAACTGTTCATTGGTTTGGGTCACACATGTATAAATTTAAAGTTATGGGTGGCCTTATGGGTCATTAAGCCGTATACTTTGAAGTAACAACTCTCAAAATGTATTGCACAATGATTTATTTTCATGATATTTGTTCTTACATTGAATGTATATATAACATTTATGGTACATCTGTGCATTTATTTATATTCCCCAGCAGTTTAACAAGTTTTTTTTTTTTTCATTGCTGTTTCCAACAGTTTAATGATACTACATTGTAATGATAATCTATATGCATTGATATGAAATTAGCAGGCTATATCAAAACATCAACAAAAACTCATTATGTGCCTTGCTTGGCCATTTAGTTCTTATTACAAGGACCAGATTAACACTTTAATATTACATAGCTATAAATGCAGTGAAAGAAATCTAGAAACATCAAATTAGTGTCCAACATACACGATATTTCCCCCTATTGACCTAATGGCCCTTAAACAATATTGTTTTAACCATTATTTTCGTAGGCTGTCTTATCAAAGCATTTCAAATTATTGTTTACAGCAACAGTTATGGGTAAATATTAACATTTGTGTACAACTAGCCCCCTTCCCCCTACCTGCTAAAACAAAGTCATTGTAAGTTAACTTTCAAACAATAAGGAACAACTTTATTTTATTAGATCCTTGTAGGGAATTATGTAAGCTTTGTAACGAGCCATCAGACAAGAAAATCCGTGCAATATTAAGTGAAAAGTGGCGAAAAAACGTCATATACTGCAGCCTGCTGCATTGTTTGAATTACCGCGCCAAGATGGCGGGCCTGATGACGTGCGCCAGCCTATTCAGCTAGCGGCTGATGCGGCATCTAGGCTTTCATATCTATGGAAAAAACAGCCCATTATGTTAGTTAAAAATGTTTATACTTGGTTTTTTAACAGTTTTATCACAAAAAGTGCATTTTATGATGAAATTTATATATATAAATAAAACCAGGATTTGTGTTTATTTCTCATAGAAAAATACTGTGAATATGCAGATTTTCCGTGAATAATGCAGGGAAACTTTCCCGAGAGAAAACCACGAATGTGAGAGTCTGCGAATCCGGAGAACATGAATACGGGGGTCCACTGTACTATATATATATATATATATGAATGGTAAAAATGTTCTACATTTTGGTGTTTTTATGGGCTCCTTTTATTATATATATATATATATATATATATATATATATATATATATAATATATATCACACACACACAACACATACATACGTACATATTTAAGTCCCCATTTTCTGCTTGAAAGTCGAGTATGACAGTTCATCTAAAATTGGTACGACTGTCAAGGTGTCCATGATGTCATAATACAGGACTGAAATAAGGTCCTAATTCCAAAATTATTACTTGTGAGGACTGGAATCAGACAAGGAGAAAGCTCTTCATGCGAGAGTACACTTTTACATATATATATATATATATATATATATATATATATATATATATATATACCGTATATATTTTATATATATATTATATATATATATATATATATATATATATATATATATATATATATATATATATATATATATATATATATATATATATATTATATATGTAATAAATACATTATTTCAGTTTACAGGATCTGTAAATAAAAACCCATAACCTGAGGTCATGGCATTAGGAGGGTCCTACGTGACCAAAGCAGATCTAGATTACGCTATGCGCTGTCTGCAGTAGCCTGGTTTAGCTCTGAGCGTTGTCAACATTTTATATTAATGATAACTTGGCACAACAACTTCCATGGGAAGCGGTTGACCTGTTTAACCTACGCCGGAAACTTGTAACTTTCCGAGCCGGCGGACTACGTATGTTTTTAAATATGAATCGCTGAGATAGCTAATGTTCCGCTATCGACGTGATGCTTTAGAATGGCAGTTCCATGCCAACCTTCAAACATATCGGTCTCCCGACCGAGCTGCATCTCCTAGTATAGAGTTACAGAATAAAGTTGTTATATCTGTTCAACTTATCTGTTTGAATCCTCTCCTTTAGTTAAGAAAAACCACTCTACTAAGATATCAGAAGGAGATGGGAGGAACCAGAAATACTTACGAATGACAGTTGTAAGGAGAAAACAAAAAAAAGTCTTTCGCAAAGCGAAGGGACTTAGACTGGTGGCAGCGAATGAAGAAGAATAAAATTAACAAGACCCATATCAGCCGACCGAAGGTCTACAAGAACCAACTTCCACCTTCCAACATCAAAAACTAAACAGAGAAACGGGATTTCTTCAATCAAATACGCAACATTTTATGAAGACGAAGATATGTCCTTCATCGAGAAGAATACAAGCATCAACACAGACGTTTGAGTGACGGTTGTCACTTATCTTCGAGAATCTACACCGGACGAGAGCAGCATCGAACATCAACAGAAAGAATAAACACACAGGAAAACCTCACGCGATCACGAGCAAGGACGCAGAGAGTAGAGCAAGAGGAAATAATGCAAGGACGGAGGCTGTGACGTCATCAATCTTGGACTTCTTCACGCATTGTGCACCGAAAGAAGACCGTGACATCATCACGACTTCCGACGCGAGACTTAGACAGGAACTGAGACGTCATCCCATGTCAACAATCCTTCACCATATAATCTGGAGCTAAGTACCATTTTATCTATTCAGGTTCTTTCCTCAGTGAAGTGTTGTTTCATCAGAGTCGATCGTCCATATTCTGGGGGTGAGTTGTTCGCCATCTTAATCTTCCTTCATTACAGAATCAATCTTCAACTACGAGTTCTCGCCCGCAGATTATTTTTTTTCTCTTCTCGTTGTTGCTAATCGTTTCTTGCAGGAATTCTCCGTATAATATTTTATCAAATTATCTGTATTTTTGTATCCAAGGGGGGATTTTCCTATTATTATAACACATTTATACAGTACATTGCATATGCGTTTACGTAGTGGTCGAGTGTACTCTTATAGATATTTTGATAGGATCGCAAGGAATAGAAGTGATAAGAAAAAAGTGAAAGTGGAAATGGCAACTCCTCCGACTGGCAACCCCAATGTGGTGACTCTCGTGAGCCGCGAGGTCAGCAATTGTCCCTTTTCAAGGTCGGGTCAATGAGTTCCTGCCTCAAAATGTTGAGGCATGGATCTCATCTGTAGACGCTCATTTAAATGCAAAAAGCATCACAGACCCAGCAGTACAATTACAGGAGGCCAAAAGCTTCATAGACTTTGCTAAAGGAGACGCAAGTGCTTATCTAAGGGGGGTTTCTTTCCAAGAGCGCTTACATGGGACGAGTTCAAATCAGATTACGTGCCGTGTATGGGGGTGAAGAGGCTTTAGATGTAGTATTGGCATTGAGAAATATCCTTAACCAAGCCTCCATGACTCAGCTTAATGTTGTCGAGCGGCGGCGCTAATTGCCGACCGCTAAATGAATATCAAGTTAGTTTAAGTAACTCCGGGGGGTTACGAGTCCAAAATCAACGGAAAGATTTTATCCGTTTTTGATCTACCTTACGAGTATCACTAGCCATGTTGCTGAAGCGGTTAGTGCGGTGTTTTGACAAAAAATTGCAGCCCAACAGTACGGAATTAGATGTGTATAAACAAATAAAAAAACACATGTCTAAATGTACCGACCTAGATCCTTCGCTCATTCAAGTTTTTGCAAATAATGAGAACAAGCCACAACAAGTAAATGTGGTACATAATAATAATCAAGTTGCAGGGATGGTTTGTTATAACTGTAAACGACCAGGTCACATGATTTTCAGACTGTCGGACGCATTTTTGTTCAATACATAATAGTTCAACTCATTCATATAACCGTTGCTACTCGAGGAATCAACAGCAGAATGCTACAAAACACGCAACCAGTTGCCAGTGCAAATAAAAATAAGGGTTCCTCAGTCACTATAAAAATAAAAGAAACAAGCGAACGTAAAACTGCTACACAACAGCAGAAACCAAAACAAATCGTGCTTCAGGTACCTCCTGTTCCTGGGCTGTCTAGCCAGAACTTGCAAGGGCAAGCGAATTTTCAAGGTGTGATAAACAAAACAAATACCACGTAGTTCACTCCAAGGGGGGTGGGGAGGAGGGCGATGTTGGGTCCATCAATATCAACATCTTTTGTATCAATAATCAGTTTAATCATTTATCAGATCATTGTGAGGCAATTGATTTTCCTATGAAACACACGGCCGAATCCAAAAAATCTGTGCAGGTTCCCGTAGATTTGCAACAAATTCATGCAATTATTAGTCAAAACGAGTTGCGACCAACCTTACATGCAGTAAATTTGGACCATAAGTCATTCACTTTGTTCTTTGATTCTGGTAGTCCACGTAATATCATGGATTTAAGGACTCATCATTTACTCTTTTCAAATTTCCCTATAGAGAAGTCCGGAATAAGGCTCTCATGGCATAGGGAATAATGAATTAAATGTGTAGGAGTAACTCATGTACAGTACAAGGTCGGTAAGCGCACGTTTGCTGATACCTTTATCGTTGTACAAAACATTAATATGTATCCCGCAGTAATTATCGGATTACCCGTCTATGGGCACTCAAAATATTATCTTAGCACCTGCAAAACACGGCGTGTATATCAAAGGTAAATTCTATAAGTCTTCTAATACCCTAAAATCAGTTTTAGATAATAAAGAGACAGACAGAGTTGTCACTTACATTACAGAACCAATCACCTGTCTCATGAACCTCCAATAAATAATACAGGCAACCCAACCCAAGAACTCTCGCTCACCTGTAATTATCAGCTTGCACGCAAACTCTCGAGCCTAACGTACTTCTTCGAACAATATTAGTGCGTGTAAAGAGAAACCTTGCCAGGATCTGAAACGTTAATCCTTTCCGAAACTCTGAAAACACACGATTATCCGTCACACCAAGCCTTTATACATCGGCTCACAACAACAATGTCACATCGAAGTCTGTAATCATCTGAATACTCTTTAGTAATCCACAAAATCAACATATCTTGGATGCAGAAGTTTATAAACATCGCATTCTTACCGTAGCTGAGATAAATCACGCTCAATCAAGTTGCGGATGAATCCCTTTTGCAATCTATAAAGAACAAAATCAATAAGGACATTCAAGAAGAAGAAATTCAGCAGAAATTTTTGAATCTTTTAACTAAATATCAGATGTTTTTTTCCACTATGGATGGAACCTTAGGAAAAACGGATGTCATCGAGCATCAAATAAGGCTCAAGGACAAACAGAAAGTAATCTATGTACCTTCGTACCGAACTTCCTATGAAAATTTGTTTCAGAATGAGATACAGAGGAAGTTAGGGTTTGTTAAAAAAGCAAAAATAAAGGAAGGAGCGGATAGGTTTCCATTTGGAAATCAAACAAGCCCTTCTATAATTTTTTCCGTTAATAGTAGTACCGAAAAAAAAAAAAAAAAAAAAAAGATGGAACTTTGGCGGAATCGGATTATGGCGGTCCGATTTTTTCTTCCCTTCACGTCCCCGAAATTTTTCTCGATTTTTCGTCGTTAAAAGCCCCGTTTTTATTTTTTTTAAATAATTTTTTTCTCGTTTTATCGTTCCCCTCGTTTCCGTTTTTACTTCTACGTTCCGTTTTTTTTTTTTTTTTTTTTTTTTTTTTTTTTTTTTTTTTTTTTGTCCGTTTTTTCGTTTTTTTTTTTTCTCCGTTTCTTCGTGTTTTTTTTTGCCGCCGCGTCGCCCTTCGTTTCCGTTTTTTCCCTCTCGTCGTTTTTTCGTTTTTTTCTCGTTTTTTTTTTTTCGGTTTTTTTGTTTATATTCTATTCGGTTTTTGTTTACGTTTCTCCCCGTTTTTAAATGAAGAAGATAAGAAACAATCCCCGACAGATTCCAGTACCATGTACCGATGATATCCTATCTCTACTAGGTCAGAACAAATATTTCACCAGCTTAGTACCTACTAAAGGGATTTCATTCAGATTCCGTTGGAACAAGAGAGGTATCCCATACACTGCCTTCAGCACAGCCCAGGGGACATTATGATTTTTTTTTGCGTATGCCTTTTGGTTTACGTTTTGTGCTCCCATAACTTTTACTCGTGATGATACGTGTTTGGAGACTTTTGTTAGGAGATATCCTACATGCCTACATGGACGACCTAGTAATCTTTTCCCAACACATTAGAAGAACATTTACGTAAATTAGAGTTAGTGCTACAAAGACTAAGGCAGCATAATTTAAGGGTAAAGATAAGTAAGTGTGAATTTTATAAAACAGAACTAGTCTATTTAGGTTTCACGGTTTCTAGTGAAGGTCTTAAAGCGTCCATGATAGGTGTCGGCTATCCGTAACTTTCGATACATACTAACGTCAAGGAATACAGCAATTTTAGACTGTAGTGGCTATTATCGCCGCTTTATACGCAACTACTCAATCATAGCGCTCCCCTAACCGATCTTATAAAAAAGGGCGTAGATTTTCATATGGTCTGAAATTTCATCAACAGGCGTTCGATAAATTGAAAGATGAACTGTGTAGTTGCTCCTATCGTTTGAAATTTCCTTACTTCGGTAAGGAATTTTTCATAGCAACAGACGCCTCGATACCTAGGAGTAGGTGGGGTATTGCTTCAACAATATGATAAACAGTTTTTTTTCCCTATAGCTTTTTATTCACGTAAACTGAGACCTTCCGAAAGTAAATATGCAGTAATAGACAAGGAAGGGCTCGCTATTGTTCAATTCACTCGTGCATTTTAAATTCATAATATACGGTTTTATCCCGTCTCAAGGTTCTCACTGATCATAAGCCCCTAACCGACTTCTTTAAAAGGCTTTAGTCACAGCCCTAAGCGAACTCGGTGGCACATGATCATCCAGGACTTTGGCGCGAGGATCGGTATTTACCTGGAAAGCAAAATATCATTGCTGACGCATTATCACGCAACCCCTCTTCATCTTGTACCGAGCCATTACCTGAATTAATAGATATCTCAACCTCCACGCCCATTGTTTAAAACTATATTCTGAACAGGAAGTTCTGGGTGGGATGGAGTGCTGAACTTTAACTCAGACAGGAACAAAGAAAAGATCCGCAAATAATGAAAAAACAAATCATCATTGCGTTAAACGGAAATACCGAAAGAAAATTAGGAAATACATAAAGTATAAGCAGCAGAATCTTACATATCATAGGAGGATTAATATCCTGTGTAGATCCGTGACGAGGAAAACCCGCAACACACCGCAGTTGAATAACAACCAGGTGGTGGTACCTATCTCACTCATACCCACTTGTCTTAAAATCTAAAATTGGTTGCATGAAAATCCACTGCATGACACCCGGGTTATTCCTTAATGTCACAGAAAGCCAAATCCTTATTTTATTGGCATAAGAGCTTACAGATATAAAAAAGCACATAGCAAATTGTCGCACTTGTCAAGAATACAAAGGGCACACGAAGACACCTGTCAGCCTAGGGGCTTACCCGTGCCAAATCAACCCTTTGAAAGAGTACATTTAGATTTATTAACAGGATTTTACGAGTCAGACAGAGGAAATAAGCACCTCCTAGTAATTATAGATGCTTTGACTCGATATACAGAACTTATAGCGCTTTTAAAACAAAAAGAACCGCGGTCGAGTGCGCTAGAAAGTTTTACGAGTGCTACATTTGTAAACATGGAATTCCACACATCATGTATATCAGACTCGGGCGGGGAGTTCAATAATCATTTCCTTAACTCCTTGTGCGAATTCCTTTGTATAAAGAAAATCAATACCAAGATCTATCACCCAGAGTCTATTGGGCTAGTGGAAAGGGGAAATCGTAAGGTTTTTAAACATTTTAAGGGTCACCTTAGGGGGGGCAGACCCCAACTGGGACATTGCCATACCTGCGGTACTAAGCACACTTAATCACTCGTATCATGTGTCTATTAAAATGACACCGCACGAGGCACTGTACGGTATCCCGGCTAGAACGCCTTTACATCATCCTAAACGCCTACAACTAATTTATCAAATCCTCTAAAGGATGTTATGGATGCAAGCATAAGTCGATATAATATACTTCGTAAGAATCTAGAAGAAGCACAAATAATAATGAAAAAAAATCATGATAAAATAGCTAAGCCAACTAGAACATATGCCGTGGGCGATCAGGTATACATACAAGTATACGTACGTAAAGGTTTTTAAATTATAAAATGACACCTAAGTTTGAAGGCCCGTTTAACATTTTAGAAAATTTAACGGCCAATAGATTTAGGGTTTCAAAATGTATCCAAACCCACTGATGTGAGAATAGTTCTATTGGCACATATCAGAATCTAAAGAAAGGTAGATGGAGTGAGGGAAAAAAATGGTTGTATTTATGAAACTTGTATAATAATTTATATATATATCTAATAATCATATTTGTATGTAAACCTATTCTTTTACGCGAGTTATTATATATGTTTTACTCATTGCAGGTTTCAAAAATGAATCTGTTATTGTTAGGAGTGATATTGTGTATTCAGACATCTTTGTTGTATGGAAAAGAGCGCTAGACGAAAGAAATAGAATTTAATCATGGCTCGATTATCGAGAGAATAGATGATGTATTCATCGTGTCAAGTAATATTGTCATAGAAGTAGATATGCATGCAATATTTTTTGCCTGAAGATGACGTCCTAACTTAAAGAATGACCTGATGAGGTTGCTATTTTCGCTTAAGGAGAAATGCAACGAACGTAATTTTCATGCTAACTCAGAGATTTCGCTAGCTCAAACACTAAGCGTCGCGGAAATGTTGTCTTATGACATACAAAATAAAACCGCCGAGGCAGAGGAACTTGCTCGTGACCTGCTGATGTGGTCTGTGCGGCAACAGTACTCTCGAACGCCGCAACCCGCTTATTCTGGCTGGACTAAACATCTTAGGATCAGTTGCGAATCTAGGCTTAGGAATTTCAAATCGCCTTAAGATAAATAATCAAAATAAAAGAATTGAGTTTTTTTGCAACACAAAACCGAATTGGCTTTGTCCGAACTTCGCATCCAGTTATCTTCAATCAATCAAATAATGAGTATCGTAAATGAACATTCAAATAATATCGATCAGGTCATGGAAGTTCAACATTTGCTGGCTACATTAGCTTACTATAGTTCGAAATAGATCATATCCGTGTGAAAATATCACATTTTTATTGAGAAGTCAAAAGATTACGTAGAAGCGATTACGTTAGCAACAAAGGGTGTGTGTTATACTCCTCACCTCATGCCTATTAAAGATTGTGACGTTAACTTTGGAAAACGGACGGGAGAAACTTGGTTATATTCCTTTATTAGACGCCATAAAGTAGAGTTCTATTATAGCCTAATATCAGTCAGCGTTGAAAATTATAGAATTATGATAACAATACCTTTTGATTCTTCCGATGCTTGGCAATCATACAAAATAGCACCGTTTCCTACTTTCATGACGAATAACTCAAGTCCAGTAATATCCAATTTGACGGGGCATGTACTGATTTCTTCTGATAGGAACCTCATTTACAGTCATTAAAGACTTAGATAAACTCACACACTGTTCAGAAGCCATGAATAATAAAAATTTGTACAGCTGACTCTTTTGAATTCTATCCTATATCAACGGATTCATGTGAGTTAGGCATAGTGCTAAACGGCTCTCTCTCTCATACAAGCGAAGGTTGTCCTGGGGAAACTTTATCCTTTGTTTTACGGTAATAAATTCAATTACAGGATGAATAATGGTTCCTGGATCCGTTACGATAAAGCCGGATTCAACGTAGTATGTCCGGATGGGACCACCGCCATGCCCTATCTTTGTAGCAGCTGATGGTTGTACGGGGACATCTACAAAACTACACCGTCAGAGGGGTCAACACGATAATATGTGAGAAGGCGTATTTTGCGAACTTACACTTGGGCATCTACAATCATCCCATCACTACCTCTCCCATACAACGCGCGGGTGGCTCATCGTTTGAACGCAACTGGCTGAGATGAACCACGCGTCACCGACTTATGCAGGTGGAGAAAAATCTTCGCTACTACATTCTGCTGGCCGTGTTCAGCGTGACGGCCATATTGGTTATCGCCGTCAACATCTTTGCTTGGCGTAGGCTGAGGCGTAAACAGAATGGAATCTCCAAGGAAAGGAAAACGTTTATTGGTACCCGTCTAGGATGACGTACCCGTTTGTTAAACTCAAGTCGTTTTGAGTTTAGGGCGCATGGAAACTGGCCACTTCAGTTTGTGCCATAGGGAATTGTCTGGAATTGTGTTGTGTGTGAAAAGCGGTCCGTATGCTGGCAAAAATGTAGGACAAGAAAGATCACGCCTTTGCATTTTTGAAACAGTTAAAGTATCTCCCGGGCACCTAAAAAATAAAAATATATTCAGCCCTATATATTGCATTTGTGCACAATTACACAGTTATACTATTATACCATTGTACAATTATATTTATCTATTATAAAGAGTGACAAGTACTCTTTAACAATTATCCATGATCATGCTATAATCTGTAGTAACCATTATTCTTAATCAGGTTACCTATTATCATATTAATCATGTATACATGTAATCTTTTGATTTTTACCTTTTTATTATTTTTGGGTACTTAATCATTATTATTACCAAACATGGATCTAGATTTCCATGCATTTATCTTTGTTTATGAACATGTCAAAAAGGGTATGTAAACAGAACCTTTTTATGCATTTAATCACTTATTATGTTTATACCTAGACATATGTTACGAGCACGCTCCTAAGAAACAATGTTTAAAGTAACTTTTGTTATTCAAGGCTTGAATAGGTAGCAGTCCGAGCCTAATGTAATAAATACATTATTTCAGTTTACAGGATCTGTAAATAAAAACCCATGACCTGAGGTCATGGTCATTAGGAGGGTTCCTACGTGACCCAAAGCATATCTAGATTACGCTATGCGCTGTCTGCAGTAGCCTGGTTTAGCTCTCTTGTACATTTTATATTAATGATAACTTTGCACAACAACTTCCATGGGAAGCGGTTGACCTGTTAACCTACGCCGGAAACTTGTAACTTTCCGAGCCGGCGGACTACGATGTTTTTATATGAATCGCTGAGATAGCTAATGTTCCGCTATCGACGTGATGCTTTAGAATGGCAGTTCCGTGCCAACCTTCAAACATATCGGTCTCCCGACCGAGCTGCATCTCCTAGTATGGAGTTACAGAATAAAGTTGTTATATCTGTTCAACTTATCTGTTTGAATCCTCTCCTTTAGTTAAGAAAAACCACTCTACTAAGATATCAGAAGGAGATGGGAGGAACCAGAAATACTTACGAATGACGTCGTAAGGAGAAAACAAAAAAAAGTTTCGCAAAGCGAAGGGACTTAGATATATATATATATATATATATATATATATATATATATATATATATATATATATATATTTTTTTTTTTTTATATATATATATATATATATATATATATAATATATATATATGTATATATATATAATATAATATATTTAATATATATATATATATATATATATATATATATATATATATAGTATATATATATATTATATATATATATACACATATATATATACGTATAATATATATATATTATAGGGATATATATAATATATGGTTATATATAATATATATATATAATATATAATCTATATATATATATATATATATAAAATATATATATATATATATATAGTATATATATATATATATATAGATCCGATATATATATATATATATATATATATATATATATATATATATATATATATATATATATATATCTATATATATATATATATATATATATATATATATATTATATATATGTATATTATGTATATATATTATAATAATATAGAATATTATATATATATATATAATATATATTATATAATATATCTGATATATATCTATATAATCTTATATTATCTATATTTATATATATATATATTATATATATATATATATATATATATTATATATATATATATTATGTGTGTATTATAATATATATATATATATATAATATATATAATATATATATATTAATATATTTTTATATATATTTAACTTATTATATATTATATATCATATATATATATTATCTATTATATATTATGTAATATATATATCTAATATATATATATAATATTATATATATATATTATATTAATATATATGCTTTTTGTGTATTATAATAATTATTAATATATTTATTTATTATATATATATATATCCTTATTTATATGTAAATATTATAATTGTGAGTATTATATATATATATATTATAATTTTATATATATATTATAGATTTTATTATAATATAATACAATTTATATATATAATTATATAATTGTATATATAATTATAATATATCTATAATATTTATATATAATATTATATAATAATAAATATTATTCTTTATTATATAATAATATATTAAATATATATAATATAATGATATATATATATATATATAATATAATATAACATTATATATATATATATTATTAATAATAAATATATATAATTTATATTATATATATATATTAATAATATTATATATAATTATATTATATATATCTATATATATATATATTCTAATATATAATATAGATTATAATTAATTATATATATTATATACATAATTATTTATATAAATATATATATAATATATTATATATAATAAATATATCTATAATATATATATTAATATATATATAATATATTATTATAATATATTATATGTGTGTGTATATATATAGTATATATATTATATATATATATATATATAATATATACTATATCTTATATATATATATATATATATAGATATATGTTACTATATATATATATATATATATATATATATATATATAGAGATATTACTATATATATATATATATATATATATATATTTGTACAAATATTGATCACCTCGTCTTCCCAGCAGTATTTAATTCACTTTATTTCTAAATGAGCAGCCATGTTTTCTCCTAAACAGCTGATTTTGGGAGAGAACACGCAGTAGGAAGGGTGAAAAGGAATTTCCAGGTCAGGCTGAATCTTAGGGTAAGACGGGCAAGTCACGGGATTAGCTAGGCCTCGATATGGGTTTTAGGGACTTCTATCATAAGACCTTTTTCCTTCCAAATTTGCTGGTTGTTGTTTTTCACTTTCAGGCAATGCCCGATGCTGTGTGTGAAATCCCCGCATTTCCAAGACACCCAAGCTCTGCCTCAGTTGAAGCTAGACCTAAAGCAAGGTGGACGCGCCTTCTCTCCTCCTCTGACGGGAAGTCAGCCCTTTGTCCAAACACTTGTGGGACTATCTTCAGAGCACGACACATGTCCAAGCCTCAAGGATTTACGGTACGTCTAGAAAGTGTAAAACTCCAAACCAGCTCTTTTTCTCCAAGACGGCTCTTGCTGATTTCATTTTCAAATTTCCCATGTATCACTTTTACATCAAAAGCCCTTTCTCCTCATCGGGCCATGTCCTTCCCCTTGGGACTTGGTAAAGCTTCAGTCTTCAGTGCATACCTCAGTTAAACACTGGAGTTCCTTTTCCCCAGTGTGTTAGAGAAAACTGAATAATCGTAACTTGTGCAAGAAGTCTTCCTTTTTATTTTGTCTAATCTGGGATTTTTTCCAGATTTGCTGAGTCAAGTGTCCAAGTCTTCACGCCCGCAAGTGCTGCATTACCGCAAGATAATATGAATAATTTTGAAAGCCAGTATTTAGGTGAATCTCATTTTAGCCAGCTATCCCCTTGTGAGAGATAATATTGGTCCCCGTGCGTACAAGCTGCATTTACTCTTTCTCTAGGCCATTTCAATGGCCTCTTGTAAATAAATGTATGTAAAGTAATTAGCCTAGTTTTCTGGCGACCTCTTTCTCTAAAGATAATAATACCAAAACCTCCCCTTTTTAAGGTAAGTTAAAATCCAGTGACCTTGCATTTCCATATAATATTTTCCTTTATGTATTTGGGTCACAACAGAGGCCGGCTCATACATAAATATATATATATATATATATATATATATATATATATATATATATATATATATATATATATATATATATATATATATATATATATATATATATATATATATATCATATATATATATATATATATATATATATATATATATATATATATAATATATATATATATATATATATATATATATATATATATATATATATATATATATATATATATATATTATATATATATATATATGTATATATATATATATATGTATATATATATATATATATATATATATATATATATATATATATATATATATATATATATATATATATATATATAATATATATATATATATATATATATATATATATATATATATATATATATAATATATATATATATATATATATATATATATATATTATATATATATATATATATATATATATATATATATATATATATATATATATATATATATATATATATATATATATATATATATATATATACATATATATATATATATATATATATATATATATATATATATATATATATATATATATATATATATATATATATATATATATATATATATATATATATATATATATATATATATATATATATATATATATATATATATATATATATATATATATATATATATATATATATATATATATAATATATATATATATATATATATATATATATATATATATATATATATATATATATATATATATATATATATATATATATATATATATATATATATATATATATATATATATATATATATATATATATATATATATATTATATATATATATATATATATATATATATATATATATATATATATATATATATGCTGATAGGCCGTGAAATGCTCTACATTTCAGTATATGGTATAAAAAGTATATACAAAGGAAGGACATACATTTGGCAAAATGCCGTCCTTACAAATACTCCCCCCCCCGCCCCCCCCCCTAAAGACAATGATTAAGTATTAACCATTGGCTGATGGTCAGCGGAATCTTGCCGGGGGTCTGGAGGAGTCCTCGGGTTCGAGATTCCATCTTTTGGGGGACGTCTTCCGGGTCCTCGTTGTCCAGTGAGTTGGGAAGCAGGATGTCGCCCCTGGTGGTGGGCCTGGGGGTTCGACTGCTTTTCTTAGGCGGCCCCAGTGATGTCTGGGGGTATTGTCGGATTCCAGCGAGGCTGTGTTCCGAGGAGGTGTCCTCCGAGAGCCTTCTGTGGGGTCGTCTTCGTCGGGAATGACAGCGGGCTTCAGTCTCTATCGAGACCTAGTCCTTGCGGCTGCCGATCGAGATGAAGATGACGTGGTGCGGTCCTCGCTAGGGTCTCCTTTGGGGTGGGCGGGTGGCGCAGTTCCGTATAAAGACGTACTTGCAAGAGTCCAGGGCCCTTGGTTGGAACTGCTTCCTCCTATCGGTACACTAGGTCTCTTGGCAGGAAACGAATTTATGGCCGGCTGCCCAGAGTCTTGCCAGTGGGATGTCTGGGTCATTGCTGTCGGCTGGGAAGAATTCACCTGGCACTGTCAGGGTCTCACCGTAAACTTTCTCTACCGATGGGTCGCCGATGGCTCTTGGGGCGGTGTGGAGGCCGAGGAGGACCCACAGTAGCTGTGCCTTCCAGTTGGGGCCTGTGCAGCTTGCCATCAGGGAGCCCTTGAGGGAATGGTGGGTTCTTTCCACCATGCCGTTAGCTGCGGGGTTGTAAGCTGTGGTCATATGGTGCTTGGTCCCCATCAGGCGTGCCAGGGAGGTCCAGAGTTCTGAGGTTCCCCGGTCTGTAGTGATGTTGTCTGGCACTCCGAAGTAGCTGATCCAGCTGGGTAGGAGGGCTTCGGCGCAGGCGTCTGCTGTGGCTTCTGACATCGGGGTGGGTTCTGGCCACCTGGTGGACCGGTCGATCACCGTCGGGAGGTATCTGGCACCGTCGGATGGGGGAAGGGGCCCGACGACATCAGTATGGATATGCCCAAATCTCTGCCTGGGTTAAGGGAAGGTGCCTATTCCCAATTCGGTGTGCCTTCCTGTCTTGCTGCTCTGGCATGTGATGCAGTTCCTGGTCCCCTCCGGGGAGTCCCTCTTGATGCCGTGCCAAATGAACCTTTCTGTCATGAGTCTTATTGTCGTGTGGGGTGACGGGTGCGAGACCGTGGATCACGTTGAATACCTGCTTCCTCTGGGAGGCAGATATCAGGGGGCGTGGGCGGCCAGTCCTGGTGTCGCAGAGGAGCATTGTCTTGGAAGGGCCAAAGGGAATGTCCTCCCATCAGAGGGGAGTGATGGCGGTCTGGTAGGCTGGTACTTCGGGGTTGGAGGCTTGCTCACTTGCTAGGTCCTTGTAGTCCAAGCTGAGGTGTAGGGAGTTTATCTCGATCCTCAAGAGGGCGTCGGCTACAGGGTTCCTTCTGCCGGGGACATACTCGATGGAGCACCCGAATTTGGAGACAGCTGCAAGGTGACATTGCTGTTTTGCGGACCAAGCGTCACTTGCCTTGACGAAGGCGTGGACCAGGGGCTGGTGATCCGTCCTTATGGTGAATGGGATGCCTTCTAGGAGGTACTTGATGTGGCGAACAGCCTGGTAGACAGTGAGAAGCTCGCGGTTGAAGGTGCTGTAGCGGGTCTCGGCGGGTTTCGGCTACTTGCTGCTAGCAGTGTGGGGACCCCGTTGACCAGCTGTTCCAGGAAGGCGCTGCATGCGGTGTTGCTGGCATCGGTGGTGAGTGTCAGGGTGTGTCAGGGTCCTGGTGAGTCAGGGTTGTGGCTCTGCTGAGGGACGACTTGGTGAGGTCGAAGGTGCGCTGTTGGGCTTCTCCCCATGTCAGCTTCTTTGGCGTGTCCTCCAGGACCTTGGTCAAAGGACACATGGTGCAGGCAATGTCCGGGATGAATCTTTTAGTAATTCACCATCCCGATGAACTTTTGGAGGGCCTTGACTTTCATCAGTGTCAGGAACTTCTCCACTGCAGCCACCTTTGATGCCATGGACGTACTCTGGAAGGCTGCGCTGATCCCTGCCTCCTTGGGTTCCTCCTGCTGCAGGCTGTTGGCTGACGGTGGGGTCGAGAGTTTTGTGGCCTGGGTGGCGGTGAAAGGCTGAAGTCCAGCTGCACCAGGCTCTCCATGTCCAGGTCTTCCGCATCGGAGATCTGGCTGCTGACCTGGGGCTGAGTTGGCGGAGGAAGAGCTGTCTAAGGATGCTTACCTTCTTCCTGTGTCCTTGGTGGTCCACCTCCAGCAGTATTACCAGGTTCTGGAGCTTATGCCAGGCTAGCCTCGGGTCCATGGTGGTCATGAGGTTGACCACCAGGTCGAAGATGTGCACGGCTCTCTTGGGGACCAGGAGAGAGAAGGCCTGAATGACCTGAGTCTTAATGCCTTTGTAGAGCAGTGCTCTGTAATGGCTGGCCATCCTGGGTGTGAGGCAGTTGAACACCTCCGGGAAGGCTGCAGTGATGTGGTCCACCTTGGTTCCTTCTCTGGCAATCCCATGGAGCCAGAACTGGATCTCTGTGCGGTGTAGCCAGGTTGCAACGTTCTGTTTGGAGAAGGGTGGCAGTTTGACGGAATGAGGGTCTGCCAGCGCTGTGACGATGTGCAAGGACGTCGATCGGGGAGCAGGTCGGGGCGTCGGGGGACCACCTGGGGAGAGCATGGGTTGTGCCACGGGTTGGGGGCACAGAAGAATCAGAAGGAACGGCAATGGACAGCTCTGTTATAGACCGAAGTCCACTACAGCTTCTTTATTGTAATAAACAAAAGGATTCAACACCAACAGTTGAAACTCGGGGTATGAATATAGACAGAAACTCAAACAGAACAAGTTTATTCATAAACTTAGTAACAAAGATAAATGCAGAATGGTTTCTCTTATTTACATAACTAAATTAAAATCTTACAATATGTGAACTGGGAAACAGTGCAGTAATGAAATACTTGCTGTTCAGTTTTGCAGCTGCCAAGATCAGTGCTCAAAGTGAGGGCTTCTCAAAAGGGGACAGTAGAAACTTCAGACAGCTTCTTGACTTCATACTGCAGGAAGAAATATCTTAGTCTTGTAACTTGAAGGGCAGGTTGCTCCTCAAAACCACTTGTAGGACGTCTTTTCTCTGAAAGGGGTTGCTCAACGTCGGGCTCTCCCTCTCTCTCCGACTATGGACAACTTGACTTGTTTCCGTTCACGCTCCCTCTTTGTGCGTCCTCTTCCCTTTTTATCCTTCATCTCTACCTTCTCTTATCTCTGATGATCTGACTCTTCTACTTTCCTCATGGGCATATATATATATATATATATATATATATAATATATATATATATATATATATATAATGTATATATTATATATATATATATATATAATTATATATATATATATATATATATATAATATATATATATATGATATATGAGTATATATATATATATATATATATATATATATATATATATATATATATATATATATATATATATATATATATATATATATATATATATATATTATATATATATATGGTGTGTATATATATATGTAATTATAGTATATATATAAGCCTGTGAATGTATGATATATATATATATATATATATATATATATATATATATATATATATATTAGTGTGTGTAATATACATATTTAATATTACAGTATCTGTAAATAAAAACCCATGACCTGAGGTCATGGCATTAGGAGGGTCCTACGTGACCAATGCAGATCTAGATTACGCTATGCGCTGTCTGCAGTAGCCTGGTTTAGCTCTGTACATTGTCATCATTTTATATTAATGATAACTTTGCACAACAACTTCCATGGGAAGCGGTTGACCTGTTAACCTACGCCGGAAACTTGTAACTTCCGAGCCGGCGGACTACGTATGTTTTTATATGAATCGCTGAGATAGCTAATGTTCCGCTATCGACGTGATGCTTTAGAATGGCAGTTCCATGCCAGCATTCAAACATATCGGTCTCCCGACCGATCTGCATCTCTTAGTATGGAGTTACAGAATAAAGTTGTTTATATCTGTTCAACTTATCTGTTTGAATCCTCTCCTTTAGTTAAGAAGAACCACTCTACTAAGATATCACAAGGAGATGGAAGGAACCAGAAATACTTACGAATGACAGTCGTAAGGAGAAACAAAAAAAAGTCTTTCGCAAAAGCGAAGAGACTTAGACTGGTGGCAGCTACAGACGAAGAATAAAATTAACAAGACCCATATCAGCCGATCGAAGATCTACAAGAACCAACTTCCACCTTCGAAATCAAAACTAAACAGAGGAAACGGGATCTTCAATCAACGCAACATTTTATGAAGACGAAGATATGTCCTTCATCGAGAAGAATACAAGCATCAACATCGACGTTTGAGTGACTGTTGTCACTTATCTTCGAGAATCAACACCGGACGAGAGCAGCATCGAACATCAACAGAAAGAAGAAAACACACAAAGGAAACATCGCGCGATCACTAGCAAGGACGCTAAGAGTAGAGCAAGAGGAAGTAATGCAAGGACGGAGGCTGTGACGTCATCAATCTTGGACTTCTTCATGCATCGTGCGCCTGGGAGAAGACCGTGACGTCATCACGACTTCCGACGCGGGACGACAGGAACTGAGACGTCATCCCATGTCAACAATCCTTCACCATATAATCTGGAGCTAAGTACCATTTTATCTATTCAGGTTCTTTCCTCAGTGAAGTGTTGTTCATCAGGAGTCGATCGTCCAGTATTCTGGGGGTGAGTTGTTCGCCATCTTAATCTTCCTTCATTACAGAATCAATCTTCAACTACGAGTTCTCGCCCGCAGATTATTTTTTTCTCTTCTCATTGTTGCTATCGTTTCTTGCGAGGAATTCTCCGTATAATATTGATCAAATTATCTGTATTTTTGTATCTTTTGGGGGATTTTCCCAGTTTATTTAAATACACATTTATACAGTACATTGCATATGCGTTTACGTAGTGGTCGAGTGTACTCTTATAGATATTTTGATAGGATCGCAAGGAATAGAAGTGATAAGAAAAAAGTAAAAGTGGAAATGGCAACTACTCCGGCTGGCAACCCCAATGTGGTGACTCTCGTGAGCGCGAGGTCAGCAATTGTCCCTTTTCAAGGTCGGGTCAATGGGTTCCTGCCTCAAAATGTTGAGGCATGGATCTCATCTGTAGACGCTCATTTAAATGCAAAAAGCATCACAGTCCCAGCAGTACAATTACAGGAGGCCAAAAGCTTCATAGACTTTGCTAAAGGAGACGCAAGTGCTTATCTAAGGGGGGTTTCTTTCCAAGAGGCGCTTACATGGGACGAGTTCAAAATCAGATTACGTGCCGTGTATGGGGGTGAAGAGGCTTTAGATGTAGTATTGGCATTGAGAAATATCCTTAACCAAGCCTCCATGACTCAGCTTAATGTTGTCGAGCGGGGCGGCGCTAATTGCCGACCGGCTAAGTGAATATCAAGTTAGTTTAAGTAACTCCGGGTGGGTTACGAGTGCCAAAATCAACGTGAAAGATTTTATCCGTTTGATTTACCTTACGAGTATCACTGCAATGTTGCCTGAAACGTTAGTGCGGTGTTTTGACAAAAAATTGCAGCCCAACAGTACGGAATTAGATGTGTATAAACAAATAAAAAAACACATGTCTAAATGTACCGACCTAGATCCTTCGCTCATTCAAGTTTTTGCAAAAAATGAGAACAAGCCACAACAAGTAAATGTGGTACATAATAATAATCAAGTTGCAGGGATGGTTTGTTATAACTGTAAACGACCAGGTCACATGATTTCAGACTGTCGGACGCGTTTTTGTTCAATACATAATAGTTCCACTCATTCATATAACGTTGCTACTCGAGGAATCAACAGCAGAATGCTACAAACACGCAACCAGTTGCCAGTGCAAATAAAAAGAAGGGTCCTCAGTACTATAAAAAGAAACAAGCAAACGTAAATCCTGCACAACAGCAGAAACAAACAAATCGTGCTTCAGGTACCTCTGTTCCTGGGCCGTCTAGCCAGAACTTGCAAGGGCAAGCGAATTTTCAAGGTGTGATAAACAAAACAAATACCATGTAGTTCACTCCAAGGGGGGAGAGGGCGATGTTGGGTCATCAATATCAACATCTTTTGTATCAAATAATCAGTTTAATCATTTATCAGATCATTGTGAGGCAATTGATTTTCCTATGAAACACACGGCCGAATCCAAAAATCTGTGCAGGTTCCCGTAGATTTGCAACAAATTCATGCAATTATTAGTCAAAACGAGTTGCGACCAACCTTACATGCAGTAAATTTGGACCATAAGTCATTCACTTTGTTCTTTGATTCTGGTAGTCCACGTAATATCATAGATTTAAGGACTCATCATTTACTCTTTTCAAATTTCCCTATAGAGAAGTCCGGAATAAGACTCTCAGGCATAGGGAATAATGAATTAAATGTGGTAGGAGTAACTCATGTACAGTACAAGGTCGGTAAGCGCACGTTTGCTGATACCTTTATCGTTGTACAAAAAACATTTAATATTGCATCCCGCAGTAATTATCGGATACCCTCTATGGGCACTCAAAAAAAAATATTATCTTAGCACCTGCAAAACACGGCGTGTATATCAAAGGGAAATGAAACTATAAGTCTTCTAATACCCTAAAATCAGTTTTAGATAATAAAGAGACAGACAGAGTTGTCACTTACAGTTAAAGAACCAATCACCTGTCTCATGAACCAAGAAATAATACATGCAACCCAACAGAACTCTCGCTCGCCCGCCCTAATATCAGCTTGCACGCAAACTCTCGAGCCTAACGTAACTTCGAACATATTAGTGCGTGTAAAGAGAACCTTTAGCCAGGATCTGAAACGTTAATCCTTTCCGAAACTCTGAAAAAACACGGATTATCCGTCACACAAGCCATTTATACAGTCGGCTCACAACAACAATGTCACATCGAAGTCTTGTAATCATTTGAATACCACTTTAGTAATCCACAAAAATCAACATATCTTGGATGCAGAAGTTTTATAAACATCGCATTCTTACCGTAGCTGAGATAAATCACGCTCAATCAGTTGCGGATGAATCCCTTTTGCAATCTATAAAGAACAAAATCAATAAGGACATTCAAGAAGAAGAAATTCAGCAGAAATTTTTGAATCTTTTAACTAAATATCATGATGTTTTTCCACTACGGATGGAACCCTTAGGAAAACGGATGTCATCGAGCATCAAATAAGGCTCAAGGACAAACAGAAAGTAATCTATGTACCTTCGTACCGACTTCCTATGAAATTTCAGAATGAGATAACAGAGGAAGTAGGTAAAATGCTAAAGGAAGGAGTCATTTGGAAATCAAACAGCCCTTATAATTTTCCGTTAATAGTAGTACCGAAAAAAGATCGAACTTGGCGGATATGCGTCGATTTTCGTCGTTTAAATGAAGAAACAATCCCTGACAGATTCCCAGTACCATGTACTGATGATATCCTATCTCTACTAGGTCAGAACAAATATTTCACCAGCTTAGACCTACTAAAGGGATTTCATCAGATTCCGTTGGAACAAGAGAGTATCCCATACACTGCCTTCAGCACAGCCAGGGGACATTATGAATTTTTGCGTATGCCTTTTGGTTTACGTTGTGCTCCCATAACTTTTACTCGTATGATAAACATTGTGTTTGGAGACTTGTTAGGAGATATCCTACATGCCTACATGGACGACCTAGTAATCTTTTCCAACACATTAGAAGAACATTTACGTAAATTAGAGTTAGTGCTACAAAGACTAAGGCAGCTAATTTAAGGGTAAAGTAAAGATAAGCAAGTGTGAATTTTTTAAAACACACTAGTCTATTTAGGTTTCATGGTTTCTAGTGAAGGTCTTAAAGTAGTCCATGATAAGGTCTCGGCTATCCCCGAACTTTCCGATACCTACTAACGTCAAGGGAATACAGCAATTTTTAGGATGTAGCGGATACTACAGGATGTTTATTAGAAACTACTCTATAATAGCCGCTCCCCTAACCGATCTTATAAAAAAGGGCGTAGATTTCATATAGTCTTGAAATTCATCAACAGGCGTTCGATAAATTGAAGGATGACTGTGTAGTTCTCCTATCTTGAAATTTCCTGACTTCGGTAAGGAATTCTTCATAGCAACAGACAGCCTCAGACCTAGGAGTAGGTGGGGTATTGCTTCAACAATATGATAAACAGTTTTTCCCTATAGCTTTTATTCACGTAAACTGAGACCTTCCGAAAGTAAAATATGCAGTAATAGACAAGGAAGGGCTCGCTATGTTAATTCACTCGTGCATTTTAAATTCATAATATACGGTTATCCCGTCAAGGTTCTCACTGATCATAAGCCCCTAACCGACTTCTTTAAAGGCTTTAGTCACAGCCCTAAGCGAACTCGGTGGCACATGATCATCCAGGACTTTGGCGCGAGGATCAGGTATTTACCTGGGAAAGCAAATATCATTGCTGACGCATATCACGCAACCCCTCTTCATCTTGTACCGAGCCATTAGCTGAATTAATAGATATCTCAACCTCCACGCCCATGTTAAAACTATACCTGAAACGGAAGATCTGGGCTGGAGTGCTGAACTATTACAGACAGAACAAAGAAAAGATCCGCAAATAGAAAAAATCATCATTGCGTTAAACGGAAATCCGAAGGAAAAGGAATACATAAAGTATAAGCAGCAGAATTATATCATCAAGGATAATATCCTGTGTAGATCCGTGACGAGGAAAACCCGCAACACACCACAGTCGAATAACAACCAGGTGGTGGTACCTATCTCACTCATACCCACTGTCTTAAAATGGTTGCATGAAAATCCACTGCATGGACACCCGGGTTATTCCTTAATGTCACAGAAAAGCCAAATCCTTATTTTATTGGCATACATGCTTACAGATATAAAAAAGCACATAGCAAATTGTCGCACTTGTCAAGAATACAAAGGGCACACTAAGACACCTGTCAGCTAGGGGCTTACCCCGTGCCAAATCAACCCTTTGAAAGAGTACATTTAGATTATAACAGGATTTTACGAGTCAGACAGAGGAAATAAGCACCTCCTAGTAATCATAGATGCTTTGACTCGATATACCGAACTTATAGCGCTTAAAACAAAAACCGCGGTCGAGTGCGCTAGAAAGTTTTACGAGTGCTACATTTGTAAACATGGAATTCCACACACCATTATATCAGACTCGGGCGGGGAGTTCAATAATCATTTCCTTAACTCCTTGTGCGAATTCCTTTGTATAAAGAAAATCAATACCAAGATCTATCACCCAGAGTCTAATGGGCTAGTGGAAAGGGGAAATCGTAAGGTTTAAACATTTAAGGGTCACCTTAGGGGGGGGGGGGCAGACCCCTCAACTGGGGACATTGCCATACCTGCGGTACTAAGCACACTTAATCACTCGTATCATGTGTCTATTAAAATGACACCGCACGAGGCACTGTACGGTTATCCCGGCTAGAACACCTTTCCACATACTAACGCCTACAACTAATTTATCAAATCCTCTAAAGGATGTTATGGATGCAAGCATAAGTCGATATAATACACTTCGTAAGAATCTAGAAGAAGCACAAATAATAATGAAAAAAAATCATGATAAAATAGCTAGCCAACTAGAACAATATGCCGTGGGCGATCAGTATACATACAAGTATACGTACGTAAAGGTTTAAATTATAACTGACACCTAAGTTTGAAGGCCCGCCGTTTAACATTTTAGAAAATTTAACGGCAATAGATTAGGGTTCAAAATGTATCCAAACCCACTGATGTGAGAATAGTTCCATTGGCACATATCAAGAATCTAGAAAGGTAGATGGAGTGAGGGAAAAAATTGTTGTATTTATGAAACTTGTATAATAATTTATATATATATCTATTAATCATATTTGTATGGTAAAACCTATTCTTTTACGCGAGTTATTACATATGTTTTACTCATTGCAGGTTTCAAAAATGAATCTGTTATTGTTAGGAGTGATATTGTGTATTCAGACATCTTTGTTGTATGGAAAGAGCGCTAGGACGAAAGAAATAGAAATTTAATCATGGCTCGATTATTGAGAGAACAGACGATGTATCATCGTGTCAAGAATATAGTCATAGAAGTGGATATGCATGCACTATTTTTGCTGAAGATGACGTCCTTAACTTAAAAGAATGACCTGATGAGGTTTGCTATTTTGCTTAAGGAAATGCACGAACGTAATTTTGTTTCATGCTAACTCAGAGATTTCGCTAGCTCAAACCCTAAGCGTCACGGAAATGTTGTCTTATGACATACAAAATAAAACCGCCGAGGCAGAGGAACTTGCTCGTGACCTGCTGATGTGGTCTGTGCAGCACAATACTCTCGAACGCCGCAACCCGCTTATTCTGGCTGGACTAAACATCTTAGGATCAGTTGCGAATCTAGGCTTAGGAATTTCAAATCGCCTTAAGATAAATAATCAAAATAAAAGAATTGAGTTTTTGCAACACAAAACCGAATTAGCTTTGTCCGAACTTCGCAGTCAGTTATCTTCAATCAATCAAATAATGAGTATCGTAAACGAACATTCAAATAATATCGATCAGGTCATGGAAGTTCAACATTTGCTGGCTACATTAGCTTACTATAGTTCGAAAATAGATCATATCCGTGTGAAAATATCACATTTTATTGAGAAATCAAAAGATTATGTAGAAGCTATTACGTTAGCGACAAAAGGGTGTGTTATCTCCAAACCACCTCATGCCTATTAAAGATCTGACGTTAACTTTGGAAAACGACGGGAGAAACTAGGTTATATTTCCTTCCTTTTCTGGGTCGACTGTGTTCGCCGGTGAAAAGGTCCTTCTTAATACTTTTCTGATATAAATAATTTCCAAATATACCAGAGAAAGTTAAACCATTGGTATGCAGAGGTTACTACCCTCGCGCGAGCACCTCAAGGGCGTCGTGTATAAAGAAAGGGCGTGTGAAAGCCACTAAACACAGGTCATCTTCCAATTAGATTACTCCTTCGTCAACATATGAACACGGGATGTGCCGACACAGCGGTCTCCACCACACCGCTCCGACTCACCCAGTCCCCGCCCGATGCGAGCGCCATCTTACATCCTTCTTTTGGACTCGTGAGGGTTGTAATTGTGCGAATCATGTCTGTATTTTCCTACGATTTCTGGATTTATTTCATCATGGCTGAAGCTCTACCTTCACCTGGACCAATGTTAAGTACCATAAATTCTGTTTGCTTGTAAAAAACAGCTTATGAATCGGTATTTACACGTAATTTTGGGGTTTTATAGCATGGTACCGGCCATGCGCTTACAACCGATCGTAAACAAAGCATGTTGGTTTCGGTATGCCCCTACGTGTATTTTAAGATAGCTTTTAGCTTTCCTTTTTAATGCCACATTCGATAGTTCGTCTCACAGAGTGTTTACTGTGCAGATTATAATTCAGTTTAACTTCAGGAGTTTGTACGTATTTGCACAGTTTATAATATTGGACCTCACGAGTCCCGTTATTATTATAAAGTAGTCTTGTTTAAGCGAGGAAGAGGGCTCCTTTGGACAGTCAGAAGTAGTGCATATTTATTAGCATCTTACATGTCCAAAAACAGTATTTAAAAACGTTGCGAAAATTCTTACTGTTTTAGTCTATAAGGTGAAATACCGCGTCAGAACATCGGGCCGCGGTTACGGTTGGCCTTTTGTGGTGTTTTTACGCTAGGCCTCTCTTACCTAGCTTACTCATGTCTTTATATGAATATCAGTGTATGTAGTTTTATGGTTTATCATAAGGAACTGGTCGTTCATATACGAAGTGTATTAACTATTGTCTAGTACTGGAAGAGGCTGGAGACATCCCCCTCTTTTCAGTTACCTTGTAGTAGCCCGCTCGAACAATATTACTAACAAGGTTGGATTATTTCCCCCTTTTGTTAGTCTAAGTTAAGTACTATCTTAACAGTTCTAAGTACATAGGTTACAGAGAATTGGGGAAAGATGTCCCCCTTCCGTGTGCAAAAGAGGCTGGATTAATCCCCCTCTTTCGTGACCTGATTGTACTTTAAGCTTGGCTACGTATAAGGTTATTAGGCTTTAGTTTAATCTAGATAAACTATTATATTTTATGTTTCATTCAAGGTTTTCCATACATGAGGTAGTACCATTCTTGACATAGTTAGCCTAGGCCTCTGTTCTTGGTCCAGACCGATAACATTGTATCATAGAGTACCACCAGTGTTAATGACAATGATAAACGTAGTTTGGGAACCACTTGCTATAGTGTTCCCCGACTTTACCGAAGAATTAACTTTAATAGGTAATTCTGTTTTTGGTGGTACTATACGCTATAAGTTATCGCGAATGGTCCATTAACATCGTGGTTAAGATCAACCACTATCGGCCGCCATTTGCGTTTCTTTCGGTATTCCGCCCAGCATGTTCTATCATAAGCCCCCCTTCCTTTCTCCCCCCGCCATGGCTTGGGGAAGATATGGAAAAGGTGGAGTGGTAGATAATTCAATAAGAATTACCTTACGGAACTCCGTTCGCCGGAGATCCACCGACGGAGACTCCGTCTTATTAAAGGTTCCATTAGAAATGTTAGTTGATTTTATCATGTGGTATGAGATGTTTTGGCAACATCATCCCCGGCATTGACTAGGCCGATTGGGAACACCTTCCCCTGTTAGGCTTTCCGTTTTCTCGATATGGTACACATCCTCAGCTCCGGTAATATGGCTCCGGTGATGTACTTCACCGGAGATTAGCAAGATTAAATATTATTCTCTAAAAAGAAATATGGATTTACCTTGTTGATACGATAGTCAATTTCTCCGGAGATCACCGGACATCCGGGATATACGGAATAAAATTGTGAATATTTCGGTTTAACATACGTTACACTCTCCGTTTAATAGATTATACTACAACGAGACTTTATATGCATGCTAAGTTAAGAATACTGGCATGCTCTATTTCTAAGTTAGTTCATTAAGGAGAGTGAGTACTTATTTAAAATATATATTACAGAAAGTCCGTTGCGCCTTCCAAGGATGTCCTGGAATTTCAGTGATCCGGTGGGACATGACTGCTGTCGGTCCCACGCTCATTGCTCGATCTCTTTCATTGCTGAAGAAGGCCAGACCCCGTACATGATCTGGTTCCCGGAGTCTTGCGCATGGTGTTTTGAGTTGACCTCAATCTTGTTAAACGATGAGGTAAGATCAAGTAACAAATGGGTATACAATTCTTGATTGTTTGATTAATATAGACATAATTATAGTTTAAGTGTTAGTCAATGCGACCCATTTATTCCTATCCCCTCTTACAGGCGGATGAGAGTTTGAAGGCGGCCAAGGCAAGTCTTCGACAGTGGGTGTGGGATTCGGCCGTAACGCTCCACAAGGTTGCCCTTACTGTGTTGGATAACACTTTAGCTACCCGTCTGTTCCCCGGTTCTCCGTCGGCTGGAGTAAAGAGTGAAGTAGCTGCTCCGATTATAGAAGCCATTCGAGCGGCTATGGCTCCAAACCAGGACGACCAGCAACTGACGGGAGATGTGGCTGCTCTAGACATCCATCTAGAACCGATGGATGAGCAGGTAAGTGGCGTAGAGGTTCCGGCAGGATCCTTCATTTCTCCTACCCCCTCTTCTTCTTCCTCTTCTTTTCTAGGCTTCGATAAATCTGTTCCTTCACCTTGGGAAGGTTCTAGGTCAGTCCGACCCAAGGTGAAGCCTTTGAAGGCATCAAAGCCTTCATCGAAGGCGTCTAAGTCAACTCCGTTGGCGAAATCAGCGTCGTCTCCGGCCCCTAGGCCATCGACGTCGTATGATTCTTCGCCAGCTGCCAAGGCACCTCCTCCTTCTAAAGGACAGAGGGGTAAGTCCGCTAAACACAAGACGTCGGAGCTTGACTTACAATCTGACCTCCTCGTAGACAAACTTTTGTCAAGGTTTAGAGAGGTAGTGGATGAGAGGCTGGATGAGAGAATTCCTCCTACTCCGGCTCCCACTCCAGCCACGCAGTCGGTGACTGACATAGTGGCGGAGCAGCTAAAGCCGATCAGAGATCTGATCGCAGGTATACTCCAATCCGGAAACTCAAAGCTGCTCCATCGACAGTTCCGGATGCATCAAAATTACCGCCGTTTGATAGAACAACCCTTGGCGGTTTTTGCACTCCACGCTCCATACTTGGATGGCACACTAACCCTTGAGGGTCTGGGTACTCGACCATTGTCAGATTTCGAGTTCTACCCAGAAGGACTTCAGTTTCCTTTCAATGGGTTTGTCAGACTGACGGAGAATGCATTAGTCAGAATGGATAAAGTTCCTAAGGAAACAGTTATTTTCCCGAAGGAACAAGCCAAGCTGTCTGGGCTCGCATTATGACTGATTGGGGTTGTACACACAAACAAAAATTAACCCCTCACAAAGGATCGTATACGATCTTTACATCTCCACAGGACATCGCTTCTCCGTTCATTGATAAGATCACAGAGCTTACAATTCAGGCTGAGAATGATGATCTGCCAATGCCGACTCTCAAAGAGACGGATGCTACCTCCCTCCTCATGCCAGCCACTAGAGAATTTCTGGCAGGACGTTCCGTCGACTTCACAGTCGGAAAACTAGACGCAGACTGTGCGTCTTCTTTGTTTTCAGAAAGACTCCCGAAACTACCGGATAACTTACTGAAGGCAGAGTTTGAGGCAAGATCAAGGTTGGCTAGGTCCATCAACGCCAGTGACATCACTGGAGTTGGTGGCCATCCATATATAAAGAAGAGCAGCTTTTCTTTTCCAAGGTCTTAGCTAAGAGCCTCTTACAAACTTATCAGCTGGACCTTCATGAATTCATTGCCAGCCAGGAAAAGCTGCAGGAAAACATGTGTTAGCTGAGGCGACTATTAGGCACGAGCCTAATAGACTGATCAAGTCTTCCTTCTGGGGAAAGAATCTATTTCCTCAAGAAGAAGTAGACAAGGTGCTACAGGAGGCGGCCAGGACGAACCAAAACCTTCGAGTTCGTTGGGGTCTCTCTTCCAAACGGAAGTTCGACCCTACAGCAAAGCACCAGAACCCAAAGAAGAAACAAAAGTATTTTACTACTTACAAGGGGTTCCGAGTCAGCAACGCCAACAAAAAAACAAATCCTCCAACCCAAGTGTCGAAACCTTCGACATCAAAAACCACTCAACCACAACAATTTATGATTGTACCCGCACCTCAGGGCGTACAGTCACCAGCCACTGCAACATGGATGTCTTCTCCGGCATTTAACCCGGCCTACGAAGCCACGGAGCCTTTCAAGGATACCCTCGACAATCCGGTGGTAATAGAGCTAGAGGACAGTTCCGCCAACGTGGCGGACCTAGAACCAGAGGCGCAAGGGGTGGTAGAGGATATAAGCCGACCCATAATCAATGAGAAGGACCGGGTAGGAGGGAGACTGTACCGGTTCAGAGATCAATGGACCTTCAGCCCTTGGGCACACAGTATTGTTTCCAAGGGTTCCTGGGTTGGAAGTTGGAAGAAGGGTGTCCCCAACCTCCTCCGGTGAATTTCTTTCAGACACCTACACCGGATCTGAAAGAATACACCAAAGATCTCCTACAGAAAAAAGCTATAAAGAGAGTAAAAAGCCTGAAATTCCAGGGACGTCTGTTTCACTGTTCCAAAGAAGAATTCGAAACAAAAGAAGAGTAGTCCTGGACTTGTCCAAACTGAATCTTACATTCTCTGCGACAAGTTCCGCCGTATGCGGTGACTGTCTCACAGGTACGGACCTTACTTCCCCGTGGGGCCGTCACCACCTCTATAGATCTTACAGACGCTTATTATCATGTTCGATGGCAGAAATTTCTCTCCCTACCTAGGCTTCCGCTTAGGCAGAAAATCCTATGCATTCAAGGTGATGCCGTTCGGCCTCAAACATTGCTCCCAGGATATTTACGAAACTAGAGAGACAGATTACAACAACTCAGGAACCAAGGAATACTGCTAGTAGCCTACCTAGACGATTGGCCCCTCATTTGGGCGAAAACAGTAGAAGATTGCCACAAAGCAACAAACAAAGTAATTCAGTTCTTGCAAAGTCTAGGATTTCAGTTGAACTTCGAAAAATCCCGGCTACAACCAGCAAGTCAGTTCGATTGGCTGGGGATTCATTGGGACTTGAAAGAGCACAAGCTATCTCTTCCACCCAAGAAAGCCAAAGAGATAGCATTAGCAACGAAACAATTGATCAAGAACAAAATGATAACAAGACGAGCTTTAGAAAGAATTCTCGGCTTACTCCAATTTGCATCAGTAACAGACGTCCTACTGAAAGCCAAACTCAAAGACATCAATCGAGTTTGGAAAAAGAGAGCAAAGATACATTTAAGAGACAAAGTATCTACAACTCCCACTCCGTTTTAATAAAGAGACTACTCCCATGGACACAGTCCAAGAAACTGACCAAATCAGTTCCTTACAAATCCTCCTCCTCAAGTGACGATTCATACAGACGCGTCACTCAGTGGTTGGGGGGGTTACTCCCAACACCAAATGTTTCACGGAATCTGGTCACTCAATATGAAACAGTTTTCACATAAATGTGTTGGAAGCAATGGCAGTGTTTCTAACCTTGAAACAATTGCATCACCACAAGACAAGTCAGTGAGGATAGTCTCAGACAATCAGTGGTAGTCCACTGCATAAACAGAGGAGGTTCCAAATCACCCAATCTGAATCATGTTCTAGTAGCAATATTTTCCTTGGCAGCAAAAAGAAAACTGGTTCCTGTCAGCAACAACATCTGGCAGGAGTAAAAAATGTTATAGCGGACGCTTTATCCAGAACCAAGCCTTTAGAATCGGAGTGGTCCCTAGACATGAATTCATTTCGGTGGATAACCAGACTAGTTCCAGATCTCCAGGTAGACTTGTTTGCGACATGCACCAACCACAAACTTCCTTGCTACGTAGCCCCCAACCTGGACCCTCAGGCCTATGCCATGGACGCATTAACCTTAGATTGGAACCACTGGCAGAAGATTTATCTGTTCCCTCCAGTGAATCTTCTGATGAAGGTTTTGTTACACAAACTACGTTTCTTCAAAGGATCAGTGGCCCATAGTAACACCCAACTGGCCCAAAAGCATTGGTTTCGCTCCTACTAGAGCTGAAGCTCCATCCCAGACGGATCCCACATCCAAAGTTGACACAAATAGTTTCAAAACTAGACTGTGTCAGCTTCCTCAAGAGTAGTTCAAACCCTAACTTTGTGGACTTCATGAAATTTGCTGCTCATAAAGATGCAAATATCGATCCGGAGAACGTCTTATTCATAGAATCTGACAAAAGGATTCAACGCTTAGGCAATATGATTCGGCTGTTAAGAAGTTAGCGGAGTTTATAAAGAATTTAGATATTCTTCAAATGACCCCAAATTTGGCCATTTCATTTTTTAAAACCTTGTTTGATAAAGGCCTAGCCGCTAGTACTATTACTACGATTAAGTCGGCTCTGAAAAAGATTTTTCAAGTTGGATTTAATATTAATTTAGCAGATTCTTATTTTTCATCCATTCCCAAAGCTTGTGCTCGACTTAGACCTACAATTCGTCTCAAAAGGTCACGTGGTTTTTAAACGATGTTTTAAAACTAGCCTCGGATATCAACAACGAATCTTGCTCTTACATTTCTCTAACTGAGAAAAACTTTGTTTCTTACAGCCATGGCCTCAGGTGCCAGAATATCAGAATTAGCAGCTCTCTCACGTAATCCTGAGAACTTAGATTTCCTCCCATCAGGAGAAGTACTGCTCTCCTCCGGATAGGAGTTTCCTAGCTAAAAATGAAGATCTCAAAATAGATGGTCTCCTTGGAAAATTATTCCTCTACCTCAGGATACATCCCTATGTCCTGTGGTAACTCTTAAAGCCTTTTTAGCTAGATCCTCCTCATGTTCCTCTGGTCATTTATTGCCAGAGAGAAAGGGGGTACTATCTCAATTCAAGGTATTAGACAGCAAATACTCTACTTCATAAAGCAGCTAATCCAGAATCTTTTCCACATGCTCATGATATTCGGGCTATAGCTACCTCAATTAATTATTTTCAAATATGAATTTTGAGGACCTTAAGAATATACGGGTGGAAATCTCCTCGGGTCTTTAAACGCCACTATCTAAGAAAATGTTCAAGAGCCTTAAAAAAATTAAAAATTTTCCACTATAGCGGCGGGGAGTTTAATCTCTTCTGACTAACTTTCCTTACTTCAATTTCGTCCCATTCCTTATACTGTCACCTTTCTACCTGCCACTCTCGCCACGATGCCTCTCACCTCGGTAGATCAGATTCAGCCACCCAAGTATCATGCTTCTCCTTTAGAATATCGTTCATTCTTAGATTCGGCTTAATCATACCTGTATATATTAGATTATTAATGTATATGATTCGTTTACATTTTTGTTTAGGTATACATATTTAGTAATTAAGTTATAATATAAGTTATATTCTTAAGTTTAGAAATTAAGATTGATGTATGCATATTAGAGATTAAGCTTATATATAAGTTAATTCCATTCTTAACTTTGAGACATTAAGTTATATTCTACTATTACTAATGAAGATGGATCTATTAATGATGTTCGTTATCCTTTTTATTAATTTAAATTCATGAGCTTGGAAGGCATTCTCTGGTATTTTTTCACCGGCGAACACAGGTCGACCCAGAAAAGGGATTTGACGGAGGAAAAATCTATGCTGGGGAGAGGGGGAGACCTGTGTCGCCCGGTGAAACCCTACCCTGTTTCCCCATCCCATTCCTTTCCAAGCCATTACTGAAATCTATGACAGAAGGATGTAAGATGGCGCTCGCATCGGGCGCGACTGGGTGAGTCGGAGCGGTGTGGTGGAGACCGCTGTGTCGGCACATCCCGTGTTCATATGTTGACGAGGAGTAATCTAATTGGAAGATGACCTGTGTTTAGTGGCTTTCACACGCCCTTTCTTTATACACGACGCCCTTGAGGTGCTCGCGCGAGGGTAGTAACCTCTGCATACCAATGGTTTAACTTTCTCTGGTATATTTGGAAATTATTTATATCAGAAAGTATTAAGAAGGACCTTTTCACCGGGCGACACAGGTCTCTCCCAGAAATAGATTTTTCCTCCGTCAAAATCCTTTATTAGACGCCCATAAAGTAGAGTTTCTATTATAGCCTAATATCAGTCAGCGTTGAAAATTATAGAATTATGATCACAATACCTTTTGATTCTTCCGATGCTTGGCAATCATACAAAATAGCACCGTTTCCTACTTTCATGACGAATAACTCAAGTCCAGTAATATCCAATTTGACGGGGCATGTACTGATTTCTTCTGATAGGAAATCATTTACAGTCATTAAAGACTTAGATAAACTCACTCACTGTTCAGGAAGCCATGAATATAAATTTGTACAGCTGACTTTCTTTGATTCTATCCTATATCAACGGATTCATGTGGATTTTAGGCATAGTGCTAAACGCTCTCCTCTCTCATACAAGCGAAGGGTTGTCTGGGGAAACTTTATCCCTTTTACAGTAATAAATACAATTACAGGATTGAATAATGGTTCCTGGATCCGTTACGATAAAGCCGGATTCACGTCGTATGCCCGGATGGACCACCGCCCATTCCCCTATCTTTGTAGCAGCTGAGGTTGTACTGGGACATCTACCAAACTACACCGTCAGAGGGGTCAACACGATAATACGTGAGAAGGCGTATTTTGCGAACTATACTTGGGCGTCTACAATCATCCCATCACTACCTCTCCCATACAACGCGCGGGTGGCTCATCGTTTGACGCAACTGGCTGAGATGAACCACGCGTCACCGACTTATGCAGGTGGAGAAAATCTTCGCTACTACATTCTGCTGGCCGTGTTCAGCGTGACGGCCATATTGGTTATCGCCGTCAACATCTTTGCTTGGCGTAGGCTGAGGCGTAAACAGAAGGATCTCCAAGGAAACGTATTGTCCCGTCTAGATGACGTACCCGTTAAACTCAAGTCGTTTGAGTTTAGGGCCGCCTGAAACTGGCCACTCATTGTGCCTAGGGAAATTGTCTGGAATTGTGTTGTGTGTGAAAAGCGGTCCGTATGCTGTCAAAAATGTAGGACAAGAAAGACTCACGCCTTTGCATTTTTGAACAGTTAAAGTATCTCCCGGCACCTAATAAAATATTATAGCCCAATATTATACATTAATATACTCCTAAAGGTATTTTTTCGGGCACCTAATAAAAATATATCAGCCCTATATATTGCATTTGTGCACAAGTACACAATTATACTATTATACAATTACAATTATATATTTTATCTATTACAAAGAGTGACAAGTATTCTTTAACAATTATCCATGATCATGCTATAATCTATGTAGTAACCACTATTCTTAATCAGGTTACCTATTATCATATTAATCATGTATACATGTTAATCTTTTGATTTTTACCTTTTTATTATTTTTGGGTACCTAATCATTATTATTATCAAACGTGGATCTAGATTTTTTTCCATGCATTTATCTTTGTGTATGAATATGTCAAAAAGGGTATGTAACAGAACCTTTTTATGCATTTAATCACTTATTATGTTTATAACTAAACATATGTTACGAGCACGCTCCTAAGAAACAATGTTTAAAGTAACTTTGTTATTCAAGGCTTGAATAGGTAGCAGTCCGAGCCTAATGTAATAAATACATTATTTAATATTACAGTATCTGTAAAATAAAAACAAACCCATGACCTGAGGTCATGGCATTAGGAGGGTCCTACGTGACCAATGCAGATCTAGATTACGCTATGCGCTGTCTGCAGTAGCCTGGTTTAGCTCTGTACATTGTCATCATTTTATATTAATGATAACTTTGCACAACAACTTCCATGGGAAGCGGTTGACCTGTTAACCTACGCCGGAAACTTGTAACTTCCGAGCTGGCGGACTACGTATGTTTTTATATGAATCGCTGAGATAGCTAATGTTCCGCTATCGACGTGATGCTTTAGAATGGCAGTTCCATGCCAGCATTCAAACATATCGGTCTCCCGACCGATCTGCATCTCTTAGTATGGAGTTACAGAATAAAGTTGTTATATCTGTTCAACTTATCTGTTTGAATCCTCTCCTTTAGTTAAGAAGAACCACTCTACTAGATATCACAAGGAGATGGAAGGAACCAGAAATACTTACGAATGACAGTCGTAAGGAGAAATAAAAAAAAGTCTTCGCAAAAGCGAAGAGAAGGAAAATTAGATATTATATTATATATACTATATATAATAGATTATAATATAAATAGATGAGATATATATATAATATCTAAAGATATAATATGTATAATTATTAATAAAATATCATAGATCAGATATTATATATATATAAGATATAATTATATGTAATATTAATATTTATATATATATATAATTATTAATAATATATAGATAGATATATATATATGTATATATATGTATATATATAGGTATATATATATATGTATATATATATATATATATATATATAAATAGATATATATATAGATATGTAGATATATATATAATATATATATATATAATATATATAGTATATATATGATATATTAAATTCTATATATACCAATATACATACCAATATATATTATATATATATATATATATATATATATATATACATATATATATATATATATATATATAGGATATATATATATATATATATATATATATATATACATACATATATATATACATACATATATATATATATATATATATATTATATATATATATATATATATTATATATATATATATATATATATATATATATATATATATATATATCTATATATATATACTATATATATATATATATATATTATATACGGCAATCTGGGGCGGGGATGAAAAGGGCGGAGCCTACCAGACGAAAAGTCACATGATAATACGCGGCGTTTCTAGCGACGCGACGCCGCATGCTGAGTTTCATAACACACCTGGAAATTCTCGAACAATCATGAGAGCAGACGCCTCCAACACTTGCGCTAATGCCTCCTTGCTGGAGACCTACTCGAAGAAGATGCATTTTCCTTTCCTTTAATATATGTTACTTTCGCTATAGAGCGATTACCATGACAATCTCCCCCAAAAGAAATAAAAATGAAATCAACTGATTTTATTTTATTTTTATAAAAAAAAAAAACGAGAATCAAACAGCAGGGGAACAATTCTGCATAAAGTTTTAATGCAGTTAAACAGGCACACTTCACAGTTCATTCACCCAACCGTGCAAACAGAAAACGGTCATCAGGCTACTCATCTGAAAAAAATCTCTAGAGAGGCTATCAGCTATAACATTATCCTTTCCCCTTATATGAATTATCTTCAGGTTATAGTCTTGTAATTCTAAAATCCAACGCATTAGACGTTTATTCTTATTCTTAAACCTCTCCAAATAAACTAACGGATTATGATCAGTATACAGTTAAAACAGAACTACTACGTGCATAAATGTCGAAGTGGTGCAAGGCTGTAACTAAACCAAACAATTCCTTTTCAATAGTGGAATAAATCTGCTGCGCTTTATTTAGTTTCTTAGAATAATAGGCAACTGGAAGTTTCATTCCATTCACTTTTTGTAACAAAAGCCCTCCTACGCCAATATCACTGACATCGATCGCTAAATTAAATTCCTTACCAAAATAAGGTAATAATAGAACTGGCTTGTGAATCATTATAGCCTTTAACTTATTGAAAGCTTCCACACACGCGCCATCAAATACAAAACTGCGTCCTTTCTTAAACATTAATTATGGGAGCGCTCATTTCTGAGAAATTTGGTACAAATCTACGGAAATACGAAACCATTCAGAGAAATCTCATGGCCTGTTTTTTAGTTGTTGGGATTGGGAAATTTACGATAGCTTCTACGTTCCGATCCTTTGGACAGATTTTACCAAGACCTACTTTATGTCATAGATAAGTATAGAGGCTTTCCCAAATTCGCATTTCCTTAGATTAAGAACGAGATTCACTTTGGTAAGGGCTTCCAAGACTCTTGCTAAAATCCTTATATGATCCTCCCAAGTCTCTGGAAATATCACTAGGTCATCTAAGTACATGACACACTTGTTGATGCCATTTAAAACTTTATTCATTAACCTTTGGAAGGTACTGGCTGCGTTCTTCAAGCTAAAAGCCATAACTTTGGGCTCGAAACTACCAAATGGTGTTATAAAGGCAGATATTTTCCGGGCTCATTCACTTAAAAGTACTTGCCAATAACCTTTAGCCAAATCCAGCTTTGAAATGAATGTGGAATTTCCGATTCCATCTAAGCAATCATCAATCCTGGGTAAGGGAAAATTGCTTTGCTTAGTTACACTGTTTACCTTCCGGAAATCAGTGCACAATCTATCTGCTCCATCTTCTTTTTTCACCAGAACTACCGGGGAGCTCCATTCACTCTCACTAGGTACTATCAAATCATTATTTAGCATGTAACTAATTTCCTTCCTCACAGATTCTGCTTTTTCTGAGCTCAGACAATATGGACTTTGCCTAATGGGTTTTGTGTCCTGCAACTCAATAGCATGCTCTAAAATATTGGTTAGGCCTAGTTTGTCACTAATAGTTTCTGGATAATTCACTAAAACATACGTATTTCCCTCAATTTTTCCTTTTCTAAACCCTGTTTAAAAACTTCGAAATTTTTAAGCACCTTGGAGTATTTCTCAAAATTAATTTCTTTCTGAGACACTATTACTACAGGTAATAATATTTCTTGAGCAAGTTTACATGCAGCACTTTGCTCTACGCTAACCCATATCTATTAAATAATTTAGATTTCCCCTCTTCTCTAAAATTGAAAAAGGACCTTCGAACTTATAATATAAGGAGGAACCTTCTTTCTGGACTAATACTAAAACTTTATCTCCCACACAGAAACTTCTCTCTTTCGCTCTAAGATCATGTTTCATCTTAGTTTCTCCTTGACTCCCACTCTCGTTCGCCTTCGCTAGTTGCCAAGCATCTCTTAAATTGTTTTCATAATACTCTAGATTAGTTATGTAGTCCTCTCTACCTTCTTTAAACATTAAATTACATTTTAACATTTCCAAAGGACCTTTAGCGGTGTGACCAAAAACCAGCTCGAAAGGACTAAATCCTGTAGTGTCATTCGGTGCCAACCGTAAAGCTAACAGAACAAAAGGTGACTTTTCTTCCCAGTCATGTTCAAAGTTATTACACAGTTTTCTTAAACAGCTCTTTTAATGTTTGGTGAAACCACTCCACAATACCTTGTGATTCGGGGTGATAAAGTGTGGAAGTTACAAGTTTAATATAACTCTTTCATTCTATCCTTGAAATATTTGGATACAAAATTACTGCCATTATCACTATAGTACGAGGCAGACCAAACTTAGAAAAATAATCTAACAATCGTTTAACTACGGTCCTTGCGTTACAGCTTCTTACGGGTATCGCGTCTGGATAGCGAGTTAGTCTATCAATGATTGTTAACAAATATATACTCCCTGCCTTACTTCTAGGCAATGGTCCGACCATATCGATAACTACATTCTCAAAAGGTTCGCCTACTGAAGGAATATTACACAACGGAGCTCTGGGAATTACTTGATTCGGTTTTCCGGCAATTTGGCATTCATGACAGCTTTAAACATACCTCTTCACGTCACTTCTCATTTTAGGCCAAAAGTATGCCCTACTAATACACTTGAAAGTTTTATTTACTCCCAAATATCCTTGCTCATCATGCGCCAACTTCAAAACTAGTCCACGAAGCTTCCTAGGAACCACTAATTGTTCGGTGATTTCCTCTTTACTACCTGACTTAGGACGAACATAACGGCACGAAACTTCGTCTTTTAAACAAAACGTTTCCTTACTCACATTATCGAGTTCATCATCCAGCTCACATTAAAAAATTTGGGATAGTGTCTCATCCTCTCTCTGAAACTTGACTAGCTCATCCTTATTCAAAAGGTTAGTGCCTAATTCATCACAGTAACTATTACTTGATTCCACTATATTATCTTCGACAGCTACACCTTCTGCTTGGCTATTACTGTCATCACCGATAGAGTCAGGTCTCCCAGCCACACTCATGTCAAGATCAACCTCGCCACCTCTATCACACTCATTGGAATCCACGAACTCACACTCGTTCGAATCCATGAACAAACTATGACCGTAGTCTATGTCTGTATTGAAACCTGACCTAGTTACTACCATTTCAGACACTGGAATCTCACTCACAACAGGATTCACGTTCTTGGATAAAGCCAAGTCATTACTGACAATAATGTCAAGGCCATCAATGGGCAAACTGTCAACAACTGCTAGTTTCACTTCTCCTGACACTACCTGACTTTCCAAGTTCAACTTCAACAAAGGACAAAGAACACAAGTGTTCGGAAATCCACCTATAACATGACTTTTTCTTCCATATTGATTGATGCCCGGTTTAGCACACTCTCTCTCTTAATTAGGGAGACAGCAGCTCCTGTGTCTCGAAGCAAGACTCCGTCTCTCAAATCTCCTCCTCCAAGAGAGGAAACTACACCTTCTGACAGAAATTCACCCTAAAATTTCCTAGTTTCTCTCATCACATCATCCCTACTTGACGAAAGGTTAACTAGAGACGGTGGTTTCTTAACGTCCTTCCTTTCTGCAGCACAATTTCTCGCTAAATGCCCTTTCTCATAACATCGGAAACAAGTTAATTCTGAGCCACTGAATGCCACTTTATTCTTACAAACCTTAGACGTATGACCAGGTTTTCCGCATGCATAACAAGAATAGTCACTTCTACTCACATTGCTATTACTAGAACTGAAACCTTTACTGCTCTGTACTCTACCAGACGAAGGATCATTTTGCTTCTTACTGATACTTAAATTATGAGTCAAACTATATTCGTCTGCTAACCTAGTTGCTCCTGCAAAAGATACTTCTCGCCTGTCTTCTATATAAAGCTTAATCTCAGGTTATATGTTATCTCTGAAGTTTTCTAACAATACTAAGTTCTTCAGACCCTCAAAATCGTCAACTTGAGCGGAAGTTAACCAATCAAAAAACAGCCTTTCTAACTTCTTACCGTATTCTACGAACGTAATATTCTCGTCCCTTCTCAAACCTCTAAATTTCTTACAGCTTATGGCTCAAAGGAACACGGGGATATGGTGAGAGATTTAAGAGGGCTATGTAAAATCCAGAAAGGCACAACTAGCCTTATCGAACATAGCTCAAAGCTTTTTGACTCAGTGGGAGAATGGATACAAAAATTGAAAACCTCCAAGTGGGTTAATGGGGGTAGTGTCTTACTTGACAATCTACATAAACTGATCCATTTTGCGATGCTATTACACGACATACCGGATGCAATAGTGGACAGTTTTGATAAAAGATTGAACCTACACCAGACGAAGAATTAATTTATGCCCAAATTCAGAACCACATGTCTAAATGTCTGACTGTAGATAGTACATTTTTTAATGGGACCAGTCCGAGAAATACGATGCAAAGAGACAGAATATTCTTCTCCCTGTTTGTGTGCGAAAGTTGAATATAATAGAAGATCGATCGATCAAAGGCAACAGCATTTGCGTTGTTACAATTGTAATAAACCAGGGCACCCAAAGAAAGTGTGTAGAGTCAAATATTGTGGAATGTGTAAGAGTGTAGATCACTATTGGCAATCTTGCCCGTCTAAGGTACGGAAAGATGCGAGACCTGTACCTCAAAGTTCTGGGAGTTATAATACGAGAACTTCCCAGGTAGGTCACTTAAGAGGGCAAAGGGATCAGCAAAATTTTTGGTAAGCCGATCAACAAAAAGGGTACAGATGATTTGTACGTGCCATTGTGGTCTCGTGGAGGACGCCCCAGAGCCAGGCCTATAGTTTATGGAACAGTGGAGGATGTTGATATCCCGGTATTTATTGATACCGGTGCGAGTATCAACCTGATGTATCATAATTTGTATCAATCCATGTTCTCCCATTGCCATTTGAAACCCTCAACAGAGACAGTGTGTGATGTGCAAGCCCATAGATTAAACACCCTGGGTTGTGTTCGAATATGGTTTACTCTCGGTGATAGGGTGTTAATAGAACCCTTTTTGGTTATAAAAGGGGTTGCGTTGGGCAACAGACTTTTGCTGGGTCATCCTGCATGTAGGAGAGAGAAGTTTTCGGTCCATGCGGGTGTTAATGGTATAGCGGTTGGGATACCTGGTGTTTTTCTTCCTTATGAGGACGTAATTGGAACTGAGGATATGGAGATTATTGAAAAAGGGGTTGCGTTTGGTGGTGCTAATGGTGATGATACTGGTGATATGGGGACTGGTAATATCAAAACCCACACTGATGATATGGGGAAAAACTGTGGTGATGTTAAACGAGATATTGGAGGCCACAGTGGTAATAATTTTGGTGGATGTAACAATTGCATTATGGGTGGTGATACTGATACTAATATTGATATTATTACTGATACTAACAATGGGGTGGATGTAATGAGAGCCATGGGCGCTGATATTTATGGGATCGTGGAACGGGGAGGTACTTGCCACAAATATAAATGTGTTTTATCAGAGGATGTTGTTTTAATGCCAGGTTCAAAGACTATGGTAAAAGTCAAGTTGAGGGAAGTGAGAAAGCCCGCAGATGTGTGCATAATTGAGGGTAGTGAGAAACTAAGAGGGATTATTAGCACGGCATCAGTGAATAGTGTATCAAACACTGGTGTTACATGGATAGAATTACTCTGAACTGTAATGATACAGTTAGGAAATACAGTTAGGAATACATATGTGGTAGACCTCCAAGATTGGAGTAATAACAGTGGTTCAGTGGCTATTGTAGAGGGGAAATCTGAGTTTTCAGAGGCAGAAATGCAATCGAGGAAGCAAATATTTAGATATCATTTAGCTAATGCGGATTATAGTGAGCATGTTGAAGCGGTAAGCGAGCTCTTGGCAGAATTTGGGGATACAGTAGCCTTACAAGGTGACAAACTGGGATTGACTAATGTGTTAGAACATAAGGTAAACTTAGAGGAAGGCATAAAACCTATTTATATTCCTGCATACTGCATACCTTTCAAAATCAGAGAACAGGTAGAGAAAGAGGTCAATAAATGGGAAGAGGAGGAATCATTAGGCCTAGTGTGTCTCCATACAACTTTCCTCTGTTAGCAGTGCCTAAGAAGGACGGTTCTGTCCGTGTATGCATCAATTTTAAACAATCCTTGACCATTATCCAGTCACATGCCTACCAGATCTTTTTGTAGAAGTCGGGGGACATAATATTTATGGCTCAATTGATTTAGTGCAGGGTTTTCTGCAGGTCCCTCTCAGTGAGAGTAGTCAGGAATATACGGCTTTTTCAGTGCCCAAGGGACACTGATTTTACGTGGATGCCGTTTGGTTTATCGGGCAGTCCGATGACTTTTACCAGGTTGGTGAACACAGTTTTGCACAGGTTATTGGGAAAAAATTGTTGCTCTGACACATAATACAAACCCTCGGTCCTTTAACATAAGGGATGTACTTACGGCGTAGCTGGAATTACGGCCGTTGAATCTTGAACAAGGTGGTTAGGCAGTAACTACCATGGGGCAGGCTAGCCTGCCTGGATGTAAACAATGAAGATGTGTTTGTGAGCTCCAGCTGACTGGTCGTTGATCTTTTTTCCCGGTGGGATCCTTTTGGTTTGTTTTTTTGTTTTGAATAATTATGCATATATGGTGGTTGACATTAATACTAAACAAAGGTTTGTGCTTGTTTTTCAATTAATATACAAACCCACTTTTAGTGATAGCTTTTGTAACCACCCCTCTACTTGTGTTAAGAGTCGGCGGCTAAGGTGTGCCAACATATTACGTGTTTACATTCTTTCACACTTTAACACTGGCTCAGACCTGCATGAGGACGAGATATGTATTTAACGTGAGGATGAGACATGTATTTAACGTAAGTGATATTGATCCTGTAACGGGACATGTATTCATCTGGAAATTACGTTTACGCTTGGGAATTACCAAGGGAACTTCAATTTGTCTGTGTTTTGTTGTTATGGTAATTTCTCTTCTCCTTCTTCCTTTCACTCACTATCGGAAGATGGTAGAAGGATATGGGCGTGCGGTGTTGATGTTGGGGGATCTCCTCTCACTTCGGAGGGCGGTGCCCTTGGATGCGTGAGGAGTATCCTCATTACTTTAATATTTTTTCCTTATTTTACAGACTAGTGGTGATTGTGTTTTCAGCAGTATTGGTTGGATGCTCTTCATATTGGTTATCCTAACCTTGGAATTGTACCTATGACTCGTAGCATGTTGCGTACTGATCCTCGAGTGTGTGTACTGATCCCCTGCTGATAATCATATTCATTACCACTACTACCCGGGATTTATGTCACTGGATGAAGCTGTCGCGCTGCCCGATGAGTTTTATCTACTCCTGGTGGTAGAAGTCTGGCAGAATTCGGAGGAACCAAAGAGGAAGAGAGCTCGTCAAGTGTTGTCATCCTCCTCTTCGAGATCATCATATCTTCATGCCTCCTCCCCTTTGACTTTTAAGGCTTTGCCATAAAAGAGAAGGTGGTCTTCCCCCCCAAGAAGTCTCGTCATGGGACTTCTAAGGGTCTGTCTCGCTCTGGTGAGACAGGTGGGTCTTCCGCTGGTCCTCCATTTCTCCGGGAACAGTGCCCGTCTCTCCTTCCTCGGGGATGAAGCAGACGGGGACCATGGAGGTACCGGCCACCGCTGGTATCTCCTTTCCCAGTTCTGGAGGTTCCACCTCCAGACCGGGAACCGTCTCGGCCGCCCGCTTGCGAGCGTTACCGAGTGTATGGTCACCTACGGGTGACGTGCAGCCAGGGTCCAGACTGCTGAGTATGCTCACTGTATCAGGACCCAGGTACGGAGCGGTAGATGGTAGGAGTTGCTCGGGTGACTCGCCAAACCGGCGATCGCTCTCGCAGCGATCGTCCGGTACCCAGGGTTGATGTGACGTTCCCGCGGGTCCATGCACGCAGAGACCGGTGGATGCGGGCCATCCAGCCCTCTTTTAATTAATTTCTTTCTTTCAGAGAGGTTTTGGCCTCAATGGGGACTTGGAAGAGTCGGAGGACGGTATCGGCTGTCGCCTGTCAGGTGCATGCTCAGCCCCACCCAGACGACGGGACCAGTCTCAGGGGTGGCAGATGCTTCACCTGCCAGGTAAGAGTTTTGTAACACTCCTCGAGGAAGCGTTCTCTCCACTGCTGCTCCCGCAGGTCCCTCTGGACAGGTGCAGTTGGGCCGTGTTGCTACCACAACTGCCCCAACTCCGTCCTGGATTAAGGACCTGTCGGCTGTCCTTAGGAAACTGGTGAAGAGGAAGTCCAGGAAGAAGAGGAAGGTGTCGTCGTCGTCTTCTGCTGCCTCTTCCCCTTTGACTTCTGAGGCCCCCCAGCTGAAGAAGAAGAAGGTAGCCTTCTCCTCCCCTAAGAAGTCTCGCTCAGAAACCTCTAAGGGTCTGTCCCACTCCGGTGGAACAGTTGGGGCTTCCGCTGGTCCTCCTGTTCCTTCGGGAACGGGGCCTGTCTGGAAGGAAAAAGAAGACGGGGACCGGAGGGGTACCGGCTAACACCGGTACCTCCTCTCCTGGCACCAGGGAACGTCTTGGCCGCTCGTTCGTGAGAGGTACCGAGTGTACGGTCGCCAGCGGGTGACCGTGCAGCCAGGGTCCAGGCAGCTGAGCCTGCTCACCGCCAGGACCCAGGGACGGAGCGGAAGACTGGTGGCAGTTGCTCAGGCGACTCCCGCTAGGCCAGCAATTGCTCTCGTGGCAATCTGCCAGTTCCCAGGGTTGACATGAGGTTCCCACCAGACCGTTCACATAGCGAGGCTGGGAGGAGGCTCCCCCCCCTTGGCCACCGGGTCCAGCCTCGCCTGTACCTGGTTCAACCTCGCCTGGACCTGGTCCAGCCTCGCCTGGACTTGGTCCAGCCTCGCCTGGACTTGGTTCATCCTCGCCTGGACTTGGTCCAGCCTTGCCTGGACCTGGGCCAGCCTCACCTGGACCTGGTTCAGCCTCGCCTGGACTTGGTCCAGCCTCGCCTGGGCGCGTTGAGAGGACAGTGCCCGCTTTCACTGTGTTAGTGGACACTATCAGTCACCCGACCATCGCTCCCACTGGGACCGGACGACTCGCACGACTGGTAATAGCTCCCCTGATGCACGAGACCGACGCTACCGTCCTTGGTCCAGCGCTTCTCCGGAAGGGGACCACTGGTCCAGACCTGCAGCTCGACGGCCACCATGGTTGGTGATCGCCTGCAGTCCTCCCAGCCTACTGGTTCTGCTGGTAGGAAGGGGAGGAGCGCTCGTAGCAGCTCTCCTGATGCAAGAGACCGATGCTCCGTCCTTGGTCCAGTGCTTCTCTGCAAGAAGACTGCTGGTCCAGACCGGCAGCTCGATTGTCACCATGGGTTGGTGATCGCCTACAGTCTCCCAGCCTACTGGTTCTGTTGGTAGGCAGGGGAGGAGCTCTCGTAGCTGCTCCCCTGACGCAAGAGACCGACGCTCTGTTCCTTGGTCCAGTGCTTCTTCGCAAGAAGACCGCTGGTCCAGACCTGCAGCTCGATCGCCACCGTGGGTTGGTGATCGCCTGCAGTCCTCCCAGCCTACTGGTTCTGCTAGTAGGCAGGGTAAGAGCGTCAGGTCTCCCTCACCTGTCCCTTCAACCTCCTCAGGCTACACTGGGAGGAACGAGGCGAACAGGAGTCACCGTGATGAATGCACTTCTTATGGTCCGGCCATGAGCCTGGTTCAGTGTTGGGACCACAATCCTCGCTCAAGTGGTTGGAGATTGTGGGGGGCTGCTGAGGACGATGACGCTTCCCAGACTCTCGGAGTGACCATCATGTGACGGTTCCGCTGGACCACACACGTACACACCGGGGTTGGCTCCCCCTTCAGTCCTCTTGAGAGGTTTCGACCTCGACGAGGACTGGGACGTGTTGGAGGATGGTATTGGCTCTCTCCTGACAGGTGCTTGCTCAGCCCCACCCAGACGACGGTCACGGTGGCAGCAGACGTTTAGCCTACAGTACGAGTTTGTAACCCTCCTCGGGAAAATGTTTTCTCCAGACAGTAACATTTTCCTAGACTCTGAGCAGCCATCACCGTTGGGAAGGCGAGCGAATGTCCTATCTTCCTCCCCCATTCCCTCTCTCCCTATGGCTGCAACGGGAAGGGGAGGGATCCTGCAGAGCGTTCTCCGTAGGATTCCACGTCGGGGACTGCGTTCCTGGAGGGATCTTCGGGTCCTACCAGACGTAAGTCCCCGTCGTTGAGGAAGGATCTTGCCCTATCCTCGATTTCTACGTTAATCGGGAGGACCACCACCCGATGATCGTCTGACGAATTCGGGGGGGGGGGGGGGTGGTGGGGGTGGCCGTGTTTCGCCGAGCGCTTAGAATTCTTCGGAGTTTCTAGCACTCTCCGAGTGTTCTGGTCTTCTACGATCTGCTAATACTTGGGTAAAACCACGGTCCAGAGTGGGCGAGACGAGAATCCCAGATAATTGTTACTATGATAATCGGGAATCTCGCCGAATGCTCGAATTCCTGGAATTTCTAGCGTTCAAGGGAAGTACTGCTGCTGAAGGAAGAATATCTTGGGAGGGGCTCAGCCCGGATGGACCTGACGGTCCGTCACCTCAGTAGGCAGCCAACCCCGGGATAGAGAAGAACGGGTGGGAACATCCAGTTCAGCTTGAACTATCGTCTTCGTTATCCTGTTATTACCGTAAAAGTCTTCCTTCAGGAAAACTTCACCTTCGCTCTCTTCTTTAGAGAATGAAGGGGGTCAGCTTCCAGTCCTTATTCTTATTCCTCAAATGGAAGAGAATTTAGGATGGAGGTCTATATGTACAGGAACCTACAAATATACTACGTATATTGCCCCCACGACATGCTTCTGTTATCAGTTGAATTGTCCGAGGTGTAGGCACATACCGTACAGGTTGTGACCGAGATGAATAGTATCTTCTTAATTGAACTGCAACTCGGGACTGCCCTGCAAACCTCCCAGGAATTACCAGTTTCGATTTTGAGATACTTGTGGTATTGTTACAACAACAACACCACAGCGTTTGCATTCACCGAAATCCGTTTCGATTAAATGCAAATGCTCGAGCGTTTTTTTTTTGTTTTGCACTCGATGGTTCTAGCCGAATGCATTCCTTCTTGGAATGGATTACCTTGCAACTCAGGATGATGAGTGAGCAAGAGATAGTGGTGTATGGGCTGCCTGCCAGCCCTGCCTGCCGCAGCCCAGTACCAGCTGGCTCTCCGAGATAGTACGGTCGGATATTGTCTCTCTCCTCTACGATGATTGACTACCGAACTGAATCTCTGTCCAGCAATCACAGACTTAGGTCTCTGGTTGGCTGGAATTCTCGCATACATGGATGACCATCTCTACTGCATCGCCTTTGACGTTGTGAGAATTTTCAGACAGATATCTCATTAGACTCGCTATCATCTTTCTGTTTACCTCACGGTAACAGAAGTCTGTAGCCTAGTCTCCCGCTGCGATGACGCGGAATGATTTCTTCAGACATCTGAGTTTGTCTTCTAAATATATCTCGTATTCGTAGGTGTGCAATTGTTCATTGTCCACCCAAATTATAGATGTATAACGGAAGACATTGCCTGTTCCCCGCCCTGCCAGCTCTACTTCCAAGTATATAGATGTCCTCCCTGATTCAGCCCATGAGAAGCGATTCTTCAGGCAGTACAATCCCTGTGTTTTTATTACTGAAAAGCGCTCCGCTTTCATTGCAACTCCGACTTCTCACCGAACAGCAATGAAGTAGCGGTTTAGCGTTTTCAGTCCTCTGTAAAACAACAGGGATTAAGCCGTCTTCACGGGTTGGTGCCATCGGCAGGACTTTTCTATATTCGGAATCTTGAGAGTTAACTTCTCTCGATTCAGCTGTGAAGACGTAAGTCTGCATTCACCTATCACCTTCGTCTTCAACGGCACATAGTATTGTTTCTCCTTAGTTGAGATTCAACTACTATAAGAACTGTCTTGCCGTCAGGGACCTCGGTCTCTAGAAGGCAATTGACTTTCGTCTGTGGGGCACATGCCTTGAGAGAATCATCATCTTGCTTTCCAGTATCGTTGGCAACAGATAGACGATTTGTATGGTCTCTCGGCATAACCGCTCAAAAGGCGAGGGTCACGTGACTACGCCTCAGATGCATGGACGGCTTGCCTCACACAACTGAACGCAGTCAGTCGGCAGCTGTCGAAGCATCTGAGAACGTCACGAGCTACGCTGTGGACTTTGTATTGGTTGATCCAGATCAGTCATTACTTCGTCCTACTGGCGTGTTCCGGTACCCATAACTATCGACACCCACCATGGGGTGTCGGTGTCTTTATTCACTGTGGAGACGACAAGACCGTGAGAGACTTCGCCGCATAGGGATACGAAACCACAAGAGACTTCACTGCAGTGGGATACGAGACCACGAGAGACTTTGCTGCAGATGGATAGACCAGTAGATGGGTACTGGACATCCCTCCGAAGAATATGTCGGACAGGAAGATGGATAGGTCATTGCGACCCTATCTTTCTTTCCCTTCGGGACTGCCCACAGGTCCTTGGAACCTCATTTCCCTGGAACAGTGGTGGATGCTTGCAAGATGTGTTTGCTTACCCAGCTCCTTCAAGAGGACAAGTCGCATCTCGTCCATGGTGTGTAGTTGTAGAGGTAAGAAGGATGCGAGAGTGACTGGCTCTCCCCCTTCCACGCCATGTCTCTCCATTCCTCGTCCTTGGGATTGAGGATAGGACTGGATGGTTGGACGATTGATGTGGTAAGCTTACCCATAGAGCATCCTTTTTATGTTTCTTATCAGAATCATAGAAGCAATCCCGCTCCTTCCTTTAGCAAGGGGAGGAAGGGGACTGACAATAATGCAATCCTTCCCAGAACTTTGCATTAATGTTTCCGACGCCAAATATTCTTCACAGCCCTTTTTCGGATGAGTCACGATCCCTCACTCATTTCGAAAAGGCCCAGAAGTCTGACTTTTGATCTGATTAAGTTGTCAGAGGCAGCAGGGCACTCCTCCTCGCTCTTATGACCAGGAGGAGCAGCCTAAGTGTGCATAACTCCAGTCAGTTCTAGAGGCTCGCTCAGATTCCTCCCACCAATCAGTGAGTCTTCCTTGTGTTAAAGGACCGAGGGTTTGTATTACGTGTCGGAACAAATCACAATTTGTCGTAAATTGTATTTTTCGTAACTATACAAACCTGAGGTCCTTTACAGATATGCCCACCTCATACCACCCCTCAATCTGAACCTGGGCCGAAAGGCAAAGTGGAGTGTTTACATCCGGGCAGGCTAGTCTGCCCCACGGTAGTTACTGCCTAACCACCTTGTTCAAGATTCAACGGCCATAATTCCAGCTACGCCGTAAGTACATTCCTTATGTTAAAGGACCTCAGGTTTGTATAGTTAGGAAAAATACAATTTATGACAAATTGTGATGTTGTATATATGGATGACATATTAGTCGCAACAGACACGATTGTGCAATACCTGGAAGTGCTTAAGGAAGTACTCAGGAGGCTTAGATTAGCAGGGTTGAAAATTAAGCTAGCTAAGTGCTCGTTCTTGAAAAAGCAAATCACACATTTAGGCCATGTCATATCCAAGGAAGGGGTTAGAGTAAACAATGATAAAGTCAAAGCAATAGCGAAGTTTCGCATCCCGAGATCAAAGAAAGAAATTAAGTCCTCTCTAGGTATTGCCGGTTTCCTTCGTAGGTTTGTGAAAGGGTTTTCCAACATAGCAGCTCCCCTAACAGATATATTGTGGGAAGACGTTCAATTTCAATGGGGGAAACCCCAGAGTGATAGTTTTCAAAAACTTAAGGACATGTTAATGAATCCCTCAGTTCTGAAATTTCCAGATTTCAGCAAACCATTCACTTTAGTGACTGATGCCACTCAGGAGGGTATAGGTGCTTGCCTTATGCAAAAGTTTGATGGGAAATTCAATCCTATAGCCTTTTATAGCAAGAAGTTTAGGACAAGGGCAGTAATGAAAGATCAATGGATACCATAGATTAAGAAGCCTTTGCAATAGTATCAAGTTTGGTTCATTTTAAGATGCTATTGATGGGGAATAAAGTAGAAGTCCTTACAAACCAACGCCATTATTGGATCTTTTTAATAAGCCCGATTTGTTGCCTAAAAGAGCTTGGTGATTTCTAACTATTAGAGACTTCGATGCAAAACTCAAATATATAGAAGGCAAATTAAATGCAGTAGCAGATGCCCTTAGTAGAAGTTTTTATGACAACGAAGGATTTCAAGTTGCGCTAGTCACTAGTGATTCTGTACAATGGGATATGGGTCTCATAGAGCGAAGGTAGGATGAAGATGAAATTTTGGCAGACGCAAAAGCGTTTCTTAGAGAGGAATTAGTCAGGAAACATTATAAGTTACCTTTTTCGGGTTTAGCGTTAGATGGTAATCTATTGGTCAGGAAAATTTAATATAAATTGAGAACTAGTGAAAGTAAAGGAGACACGACACAGATCGTAATTCCGAAAGTCCTAATTCCAGTGGTTTTGGATATAGTACGTTGCAGGTTCGGTAGTCCACACGTGGGGAGAAAAAACGTATAATGAGGTGTGGGCTGAATATATTTGGAAAAACATGGGGAAAGATGTGGAAAATTTTGTGAAAAACTGTACAGTATGCAATGCTTGCAAACCTGCAAGGATAACTTCCTGCAAATTAGGGTCATATCCGATACCAAGTAGACCTTTTCAGAGAATACATATGGATATCCTAGGAAATTTTTGTGAATCTAGATATGCGAATAAGTAATGGTTAGTAATAATAGATGAACTTATGAGGATGGTAGAAGTAAATATAGCATTTTTCAATGGTATCATTTGTAGATATGGCTCACCCGAGGTTTTATTGACCGACAATGGCAGAGAATTTGTAAACAAAACTTTAAAATGTTTGGCGGAAGTCATGGGGATACAGAAAGTAACAATTATTCCATACAGACCTGAAGCTAATGAGTTGTGTGAACGAGCAAACAGGAAAGTGCTCGAAGCTCTCAGGAAGACTGTAGGTGGTAATGATAAAAACTGGGATAGATATATTGATGTTGTTAGACATAATATCAACACTATGGTTAGTGATTCTATTAAAATGTCTCCATTTGAAGCTTTGTTTGGTTGCCCAGCACGAGGCACATTCGATCTGTTAACTATACTTCATCATGGAGAAGATACAATCGAAGCATTAATATCTGCAGTAAGAGAGAGACATGCTTGTCTCAGCCGTAATCTTGAGGCCACGACCCGAGAAATGGTAGAAAGAAGTAATAGTAGAGCATCTGATCCTAAAATCAATGTTGGAGACAAGGTATTTCTGAAAATCACATGAGAAATGAACTAAATTACAAATTGGCTCCGAAACTTGAGGGTCCTTTTAGAGTCGTTGAGGAAAAGACTGGAAAGAGATTTGTAGTCTTAGAGGAAAAAACAGGTCTGTCAAAATTAACCCATATATCAAAACTGAAAAGGGTTGCTTGTGGTAACTAATATAATGTCGCGCAGTTGCATTTTTTTTTCTGGTTTCACAAATTGATGGTGAAATGTGTTTAATGTTTTTTTTCTTTCATTTCTTCTACTATTTTTCTTATGTGCAAACTGCGGTGATTTGGCGTAAGAACCAGACGTAATTATTTTACATGGAAAATCGGGTTGAAAAGTATGGCAAATTTCTGTTAAGCTGAGAAATATTATGATAAGCACGTGGTGGTTCCTGTGTGTATGGGCTTATTTGGGCTGAAATTTTGCGGTTTTTTGGGTGGTTAATTTTTGGGGCTGAATTTTTTTTTTTTTTGCTATAATTTTTGGTGGTGATCTGTGGTTTTACAAGCCGAGAGGGGGTATTGTGGTCCTTTTGGTTTTATGGGTCCCCGTGAAGAGGTTGTATTTTTATATTCACCAGTGGTTATATTTGGTGGTATGTAATGGTTGAATTCTGGTTTTCTGTGGTTTATATCCCAACGAGGTGGTTATGCGGTTTTATATACTTTTGGTAGTATCGTGAATGAGTTATGTTTTCAAGGACAATTTTTGGGTACCTTTGTGGATGTCCTAGGTAAAATTTTGTGGAATAAGGTTATATAGTATCAATAAAGATTTTTGTGGAATATGGTTATATAGTATCAATAAAGATTTTTTTGGTTGCGGTTTTTTCCTTTCGGAGTTGATTACTCGGAGATTTGCACTGTTTTCAGGGATGTCGATTATGATATTCCATGGGGATGAATGTAAGGGGTCAATTCCAGTCGATTTGATAAGTTGCGGCAGCATATTCCATAACAATACATACTGCGTTTATGTGGAAAAGTGCTGGATTATACATATGTTTTTTTTCTCTCCGTGTACATTTTGTAATGGGAAAAGTTCAATTATTATTTTTTTCCTACAAGGGATATTTGTAATCATGGTTAAGCTTTACATAGCATTTCTATTATAGACAGGAGGCAGAATTTATCGGGGTATATGTGTCAGATAGAAGGGGTTTTGGCATTATATTTCATGGAGGTTAATTATATAAACAGTACAGGGGTTTTGCTGTATAGACATTATGGGGGGTTTTGATAGTATATTTGTCAGATATAGGATTACTTGTGAGGATTCAGTGGGTAAAGATCATATTTTGTTTTAGTGAGGAGTTTATTTTTAATGATTACTGAGATTGGGTATTTTAGTTAATGACAGATTCGTGTGGTAAAGCAAGACTTTAGTTATTCTATGATCACGTAGACTTTTCAAATACGGACATACAATGACTTTAGAGAATTCCCGACTTCACACGATGGTGATGACAGAAACAGCTTGGTTCTACAGTACCAGAGGTCGAATCTATACACGAGCGGCGAGGTTATGGATCGCCTTTGCAATGGGTGAGATGTCATTGGTGGATCGTCTCAGGATATGTTCTGGGACAAATCGGGAGTCTACAATCTTCTACTAGGCGCACTTGCATGAGAGTCACAGGATATTTTGTTGACAACAAGGTGGTGGTTACGATTCCTTCATCAGTAGATGTTGAATCTACAGTTCGGCAATGGGGGGTTGTTGGATATACTTACAGGGGTTGCAGATGAATAATGGCGCATGCTGAATTGTTTCGAGAGGGTTCACATGCTAAGCCTGGGTCTACAATTATTCGACAAAGGTGTTCGTGAAACACTTACATGGAACCACAAGGCAGTTCAAGTTCCGCCTATCTTGGAGACGGTTACGGTCCCACCGTTGGAGGATAATTACGATGATGAATTCTTCTTCGACGAACGCTACACAGCTCCAGTGATTGCGGTTATGGTATCCATAGTGATAGTTGAAATATGTGTTATAGGAGCTATCTTGCAAACATTATGAACCAGTATATACCAGTTGCTGATGTGGTGTGCGACGGGAGTGCACAAAAGACATAGGTGGCCGAGCCATCTTAAAAAAAGGTGTGGTACTGAATTGTTAATCTCAGCATTTTCCGGTTAGAGACAGAGGCGCTTAGTGATAAGCGCTTGGCTCCTCGAAGAATGCTGAAATGAAAAACAGCCAGGAATGGTGACCTATGCGACCTGAGGTTGGCGACACCTCAGAGATCAAATAATTGGATCATGCGGCCGCCCGTCGTTGCTAAGGCACTCCGCAAGGCGTGTCTGTGTGTGTGTTTGTAGCATATGATGTATGGGCCTTAGTGATAGGTGATGAAAAGAAGGGAGAGCACTCTTTGATTGCTTGTGTCATTGTGCAGAACACACCTGGAGGAGGTTTGAGAACACCCATCACAAGGTAGAGTAATACGAGACTTTGGAAAAGTTACCCTTTGAAGTGAAAAGAGAAAGAGAAGTGTAGTGCGTACACATTCATTTTAATTAACTTTTACATGTGGAGTGGTGTAATAAATGTCTCTTTATTTCAGATGGGTTCATGGGACCATATAAGAGAATAGGTTCTCTAAGACTTTAATGACCATTAAATGGTGTAGTTAATCAGACAATGAGATATAGGGGGATTGTTTACTTAAACCTGGTTCAGGAGAAGAAAATGACAGTTTACGGTTTTTTTGGGGGGTCAGACTTTATTCTTTTAACTCTTCTTTAATGTATTCATTTTATTCCATTTAATATTAGCTAACTTGGGAAATAAAAAGTATATTTTTGTATCTATGGGAATTCATTAGCCCAGTTTGCATTTTTTGTTTAAACGAGTGTCATTTGGTCCTACAAACTCATTTAATATATATTACAGAATAATATATATATAAATGATAGATATAGATATAAAAATATATTGATAGATAGAGATTATATAGATATTATATATATATATATGTATATGATATTATATATGTATATATATACTATAGTATATGTATATATATCTATATATATGTATATATATATATATATATATATATATATATATATATATATATATATATATATATATATATATAGATAGATATATATATATATATATATATAGATATATATATATATATATATATATATATATATATATATATATATATGTAAGTGTTTACATAATAAAAATATGGAATGTTAGTCCATATATATAAAAGTCTAAAACTAAAGAGGTCAACCAGATTGCTTGCAGGAATGTGATCAGACTAGAGACGCTAAAGATGACGTATACAATAAGTATGTAGGCTAAGATAACATGCCGTCACCTGTAGTCATTCAATTGTTTATAAACATTAGTCCAAGCTCCCTGCTTGAGACAACTACCCCGACCTATAATTCAAACGGCCTACGTGATCTGTAGCGTGTCTCATTTTGATTGTGTGTTCGTATGAAACTACGTCATTTGTATGTATGTTCATATGTTCGAACTACTGTCTGTTCCTTCATAACTTGTAACAGAGATGGTAGACGAGCAGAACAGAGTTAGCTATCGTCATTAGAAGACCTGTACCTCTTTACCTAAGCTTTATCATGTAGAGGAATAGGATTAGCCATCATCATTGGCAGAAGCGATCAAGCTATCGTTATTAGAAGACTTGTACAATCATATCTGATCTTCAGCATGTAAAACTTCAGAAGAATACATATATTTTTATATTTCGTGTTTTCTACAAGAACCTCCTCACCATGAGTTTAACACATCGTCGTAATAACCAAC
>NC_061087.1:1451443-1453943 GCF_015104395.2 Macrobrachium nipponense
TATATATATATACATATACAAATATATATATATATATATACATATATATATATATCATATATATATCATATATATATATATATATATATATATATATATATATATATATACTATATATATATATATATTATATATTGTATATATATATATATATATAATATATATATATATATATATATATATATATATATGTATATGTCATATATAATATATATATATATATATATATATATATATATATATATACTATATATATATATGTATATGCATATGTATATAATATATATATAGATATAGATATATATATATATATGTATATATATATATATATATATATATATATATATATATATATATATAATATATCATATATATAGTATATATATATATCTCTATTTATATAGTATATATATGTATATCTATATTGTATGTCTTATAATTATTTCCTATATCATATATATTATAATATATATATATATATATATAATGTATATGTCTTCTATTAATATTCTATATATAATATATTATAATCGATATATCTATATATATTATATTATATATTATCATCCTATATCTAATAAAAGGAGCTCTTAAAAACACCAAAATATAGAGAGAAAAGTACTATATTTCAGAGACTGCTGTCTCTCTCTTCAGGTATATGAATGAGAAAAGTTTACAGAAAAGGTGGTATTTATACCAAGAGATCCATCCACAGGTAAGCCAATTTATGTCACCCCGCTGATAATCTTCCTTTAATCTTCTTAAGCATTGGTTGAATGAAAACCTTGTCGATCACATCTGAATCCCATGCTCCTTTTGAGATGTTCATTACCTGCCTCTCTTTTATTAAGGCGGATTCCATCATCTGACTCTAGTACCGGCAGTTGCTGCTATAAACTATATGTGACAAATTCCAGTTTATTCTATGGTTATGTTCATTTATATGATTGAAAATAGCTGAGTTTTGTTGTCCATACCTAACTGACCATTTGTGTTGTATTAATCTCTGGAGAAGTGATTTTCCTGTAAATCCAATGTAAGATTGGTCACAGTCCTGGCATGGGATTTCATAAACCCGTTTCCTTGGGGAATGTCTTTGTTGGACGTTAATCAGGAATTTGGCTAAGGTGTTTGGGTAAGTAAATGCAAAAGGGTTAGATTTTCCGAGGGTCTGAGTCACTGTCTTAATCCTGTCTAGGTGAGGAATTTTTATTTTATTATTGGGTGTCTCTTTGGTCTTGTTTTGAGGGGGTCGGTAGAAAATTACGTTTGCTTTGTAAATTGCTTTCACAATTATATGGTCAGGATACTTTAAAGACGAAATTTTCTTATGAATTAGTTCAAATTCTTTTTCCAGGAAATCTGGGGAACAAATTCGTAAGACTCTTAAGAACAGATTGCTGGCCACACCTATTTTGATAGCAATGTCGTGATAGCTAAAGTAGTGAATGTATGAAAGTGAGAACGTTGGTTTTCTGTATATGGTAAATTTGTATTCTGTCGTGTCTATGATTATTAAAACATCAAGAAAAGGAATTTTGTTGTCTGTTTCCCATTCAACTTTAAATTTGATGTTGGGCACTAATGCGTTTAATTTTGAAAAGAATGATTTAAAATTGCCCCACCTATTATCCCAAAATGTTAGAATATCATCTACATATGTCATCCACAGCATGTTTTTGGGTTTTATTGCATTTATTACTGTAGTTTCAAAGTATTCCATGTACAGATTGGCTAAAACATGACTTAAAGGACTACTCATACTACACCCGAATTTTTGCTTATAGAAAGATTCCCCTAATGAAAATGTTATTAGATGCCCATAATTCAACTAACTTTATTATTTTGTCAAGCGCCAATGGGAAGTGATCTGAATAGGGGGATAATTTTTCCCTCAAAAACTGAAGAACGTCCTGTACTGGTACTTTTGTAAATAGGGAATCTACGTCAAGGCTTAAAAGTTTTAAATTGTGAAGTGGTATAGGTGCTGCTCTGAATTTGTGACAAAAATCTTCCGAATGTTTAATGTGACTGGGAGAAAAAGTGCCGAAAAAAGGGGAAAGGAGGCCAGCTAACCATTTAGAAACTTTGTAATTGAAAGCTCCGGCACATGAAACGATGGGTCTGAATGGAAGATTGTCTTTGTGAGTTTTGGGAAGGCCATAAAAGTAAGGGAGTTTAGGATTAATTACTTTACATTTCTCTGATAGTTCAATACTCTTTTTGTCTTGCCCAATTAATCTTACTTTCTGAAAAAATTCTGTGGGGACCTTTTGGAGGGTATTTTTCGTCAGTTTGTCGTAAGTGTTTGTGTCGCTAAGGAGTTGGTTGATTTTGTCGAGGTAGAAGTCTTTGTCCATTATTACGATTTTGCCGTCTTTGTCTGATCTACTTATTATAACATCTAACTTTTTTAGCGACCGGATGGCTATCATAAATCTACGGGGAACAGAATATTTCTTATTTAGGTCAGTTAAAACATTTAGTAACACACCTTTTA